>NW_020524469.1:0-30914 GCF_003368295.1 Carassius auratus
CAGGTGACAGATGAGCAAGAAGGATCATTTCAGTGGATCATTCGTCTGTATCTAAAACTAATTCACTGAGCATCCATTAGAGAAAAGAATGGATAAGAAGTATTTGTGTTGGCATTGTACAAATGTTAATGCTTTATAATACTGCCACAAAGTCCAAATTTCACTGATTTTTTGGAGAACTTCTTAGATATTCTACCTTTTGTAAATTAAAAACAGATTTAGACAGAGTTTTATACATATCAAATCCTTAAAAGCTTCAAATATTAAAACGTCTAATGTAAAATCCTGAACCACTTACTGAGACTATCTGTATGCCCTGTCAAGGTATTAAACTACACTAGACTTGTAAAGCTCAATTTTCTACAAAGATAGCCATTCATATAGTACATTAGTACAACCCTAAAGCTACGAGGTCCTATAAAAACCCTTATCAGCGTGCTTTACCAGTGACTCACTCTTTAAGCTCATGGTAGCCAACACACGCTCTTTAGCTGTCATCTGTACCGTGTTTGAATGAAGACCGAGATTACACTTCTGAGGCAGGGCAATACTACTAATTTCTTCAGTGTGTAAAGACCCTCAGTGCACTTAAATAAAACAGCTAAAGACATCAAGAATGAGTTCAAGGTTGATGCCGATGCCAACTCTAAATATCTTCTAGAGAATTTGCCACTGGTTCACAGGAGGTTTACCAGCCCCAGTTCACTACATAGGAAAAAGATAAAACCCCCAGCTAACATGGGATGAGGAAAGGTCTCACGAGTAAAAACAACCTCCATCATCAGGTAAGTGAATGAAGAGTTTGTCCTCCAGTTTGGACAACAATGATGTAATCCAAAGAAATGTTGTAATGTAGCTTTCCGGACATTTCTCTCCACACAGGCACATGCTAGTTTGGTTTTTATGGTCTCTCTGTGGCACAGGTTTAATAGGATATGAGGTTTCCTAAGAAAGTAACTGGAAATATGGAGTTTGTCACTGGTGGCAAAAAAATTGAAAGAGTAGAAATGTTTTTCCAAAAAATTCCTTCGCCCAATCAGGGGAAAATCCCAGAAATAACAATGGTTCTCGGGGCTAAAGCTAGCTGACCCCAACAAGTTCCGGTGAGACATTTCTCGATGGTAGAACACCCCCAGACAACACAGGTTTCCTCATAAGTTGGTGAAGGCTATATAGGATTTTTACTGTTTTCAGAGTTCAAAGAAAAACTAAAAAATAAATTATTAATCATATATATCAACTACATAAATATTTTATTATGTGGCCTATACAAAATTACATTAACAGATAAAAATACAATTATTTTGGCCCACTACCTTCCAAGCCAACTGTTTGGTGCTCTAAAAAAAAGAAAAAAGCTGCAGTGAATAAATGAAACAACCTGCGGTCTTCCCTGTTATGATCAGGGTTGGGTATGCAACGTGCTCTTTCTCGAGGAATGAGATGTAACAGGAAAAGAGAGTGGGTGAGAGAGACAAGATCTCTGAATTATTAATAAGCAGTGACGCACTGTTTAACAAATGTTGAACACTGAGATGCCACATCTCAGGTTCCCATGTCTCCAAGTTACAGCACACTGTGCTACCATACACACACTAAAACTGGGTATTATGACCGCTTGATATAAAACATTCTGAGATTCTAAAGAATAAATATTTTGTATTTGGGTGGATTATTTTATGTAATGTAATTTTGTTTTTTATTTTTGTCAGACCCCAGGCACCCCAGCCAGACCAATAAATTTTGTGACCAATACAAGCTATCTAAGATGTTAATGGGCTGGTTAATGCTTAAATGCTTGTCCAAATTAGAATTACAAAGAGGCCTATGCCCAAAAGTAAGCCACCATCGGCTGTGGTACCTTTCTATTAAGGAAAAGGAACTGTGCCTCAGTAAGAATTTTACACTAACTTGTCCAAACTCTGACCTTATCTACAAGCCTGCCATGTTTCCAGTCCATTTGACAGTACTGATGCTTGAGAATGGCTACCATTACTGGCCATGAGAGGTCAAATACGCCACAAAGCCAAAGTGCCACCACACTGAAATTTGCTAATAAATACGCTGTCAAGAGCTTTTTAGAAACAGACCGAGCACTGAACACTCCATTTGGAGCATTCTCAATGTAGCGCTCAATGATTCACTGATAGTATTACTGAGTGAATGAGCAGTTCAGGTGAAAGTAGAGTGAAGCACTCAGAATCTTTTGAGTGATCTGTATACATCTCACTAGTTTGGTTTGGTGTATTAAGCTGAGTTGAATTAGTGTTTCATATAAAACACACACACATAGACAAAAACCAAAACAAAAGATGATATGTAACATTCCAATAAACATACTGTACATTGAAGGGATATATGGTATCCACCACCTGGCCAAATGACTTAGCAAGACCAAGCTTCATAGATGGAAAAAAACAAGCCTTTCCCAGGAGAAAAGCCGCAATCTGGAGCACTTAGATATAATGTTTGGCTGTAACCAAAGTTGCCAGGGAGCCTTTTCCAAAATCTAACAATAGAGACGTTTAGGTAAGCTAATTAAAAACAGAACATTTTGCAGACAAAAAGTGTACTTAGAGCTTTTTGTTACCTATCTTGGAGTGTAAAAGAAGTTTGAAATGTTAATCTTGTTTTTATAACATCTGCAATCCAGGCCCATTGGAATAACATGCCTGTGACGACATTTATGCAAAATGATATCACACTATTTAAGCTGCACAATGCTTCAGGAGTATTGTTCAGTTAGTGGCATTAAAAGCATGCCATTTTAGCCAAAACAGATGAATCTGTGAATCTGGCTACATTCATTTTTAAGTTGGACATTTTCAGCATATTGTGGCAGTTTAAGAAATCAAATGTCCAGTGAATGATGGTAAAAGGTAAATGCTTTATCATATTTGAAAATAATGTACAACCCTTCAATGAATCCTACCCTAAATCTGACTGAAAGAAAATGCAATTTAGTCTTTGAACTTTTGCTGAGTCTTACACATCTCAGTGCTTTACTAGGTGAGCTACCAAGCAAGTTTACTAGATCAGAAAAGCCAAACAAATGGAGCTGCTTATGTGATTCAAACATCAAAATGTATAAGTTTACAAACCATGTGCTAAAATACACTGTAAAAATATTTAGCAAAAAAAAAGATCACTGGAATACATTTTACAAGAAAACTAAATTTTTATCCTTTTTATGAAATAACGTTTTATGAAATTTCATGTTAAATTCAACGTGTTACTTCCCATTTCTTTATAGTTATTAACTTGCAATTATTTATGAATGAAAATTATTTCAAAATGCAGTCTTAACAATTTTTTCAGTGTAAACATATTTTAAATATTGTGCAAGGAACTGTGTCTTTATTTATTAATTATCTGCCCAAACAAAATTTGTGTAAAAAGTAAAAAAAATAGTTGTTGCCATTGTACTGTCTTTTTTGTTCATTTCAGTTGAAAACTACAGTGAATTGTATTTTAAAGGAACATTTTTAGATTTGCACAATTATAAGTAGAGACACGTATTTCCAACAAGCCTAGATTGAATATCTGTCATCCATTCAAAGCAGGGAGGAGTAAGAATTGGCCTGTGGCACATCCAACCATAACTTCAGAAAATAAATGCTTTTTCTGGTAAGATATGGCAAGTGCATGAAATTGCACGCAATCTGTTTCCTCCAAAGAACAATTCTGAGATGATTATAAGGCTTCAGTTAAGAGCATAAGGAAAGAGAAATGGATATACACCCTTGAGATCTCAGATCTAGACGGGCAAATCACTCAACAAAATGGCTATTTCTCTCCTTCCCGACTGCAATGTTTGCAGGAAACAGATTAATTGTGGTTTCCCCTGGACCAACAAAGACATCAGAACTTACCTCTAATCTTAGAGTTTCAGTGTGGCAAATACACATTCATATCAAATAGCAATCATTCAATGAAATACAAAGTTCATAAGCTTCGGTAATGATCCTCAAGCAATGTGTGGGAGATGGTTTCAAACCCCCCTCCAACTGAAACACACACCCTATTCTCTTGGCTTATTCTAATTAAATCAAACAGCTCCTCTCCCCCCATGTGTTGCCTCTGATCACTTTCCAAGTGTTGATGGGGAACAGTATGAACAGACTCCCCCTCACTGGGTAAGTCTTTCTTTTACTGCCTTATAACGTGCGTCTCATGCTGAGGCCGCACATGTGCCCTGCGCTTCTGACATCAGCTAAGATCTGACGCAGGACAAAAAGAGGTTCCAGAGCAGCCAAGATCACTTCTGTACTTCATTTGGTACTGATAGGATATTAGTGCAACAGACTAGATCAGTTCTTGAATACATGTAGAGATACGTTGTTGTTTTTTCAGTCAATGTTAGACAATAACTTTCGAGAGAGGGGAATCAGATATCAGGTATCACTAAAATATGTGTCTGTCTGCATTGTTGCCAACAGCTACTGATCAAATGTGAATATAATTTACAAAGCTCATAACTGTACTTTTACAATATTTACATATAGCGTTGTGCAAGAAACGCACTTATAAATGTCAAATGAAATACATTACGAGTCCACTGACAATCGAACAAATGTTCCCTGTAAAGCAATGTTTTTAATTAGAAGCGCCTGTCAGTAATATGGATAACAGATTGTTCTAAACCTCCACCCATTCGAAAGATTGTTCAATCACCATAATGTGCAAAACATACAATGATTGACAGGCCAATGTCCAATGAACAGATGCTACTTCCAATGCAAATAGCACTCCTAAAAGCATGCCGTTTGAGTGGGACCAACAATGATGCTTTAGAAAATAATGTCAAAGTCCCTTTCAATGAAAGTCTGTTCACTTGGTAGCCATATTTGCAATGCCTCTGGGCAGCTCAAACTAGACAAAGTCCAATCAAAATGAATGGGGACATCTGACATCCTGAAATCTCAAAAACTGCTTGCTGATTAGATTACATATTTCAAATCAGCAACAAAATCTGTAATGAACTGTCCAATGAATGTTGCTCCTTATGCTCAAATAGCATTTAAAAGCTAATTTTTCTGGCTATTTTTCTGCATGGATGGTCTAGCCTCAGGTTTCTATGGGAACCGGATCTTCTGGCTGCTGCAGTGATGCAATGACTTTGCCAACTGGCTTTTTCATTTAAAAGGCGGGACTATTCCACCATATTGCGTGTTGTAGTTTCTCCCATTCAGAAGTATGTCCTATGGTCATCGATCTTTGCTGCCATAATAGACTGCAATGAAGAACACTTTGACAGAGTGTCCGTTAAATTCTACACACAGAAGGACGAACAGCGCAACAAAACCGTATGGTTTCGAACTTTCATTTGATAGAACAGAACATTTTTAATCAATAATATTTAAGTTTATACAGAGTAACCTCAATTTTGGTATTTCCAGTTATTTTGTTTATTTCTGCTTCACCAAAGCAAAATTTACTGATTTGCATCTCAAAGCAACACAGCACTTTTTGGTTGCTGAATGAATCAGTGTTTTTAACAAATCTGTTCAGTGAATGATTCACAGTCTCATAAAAACCGTTTGCTGCCACCTACATGCCTAACAATATAACCTCCAAATAGAGTCACTGAAAAATCTCCAACACTAATTCAGAGAGCTTACTACATAATACAGTCTGTCTGGAAAGCACACAAACAGACAATGTTTGCATCACTTAAAAGATTAAACATCGAAAAGACCAATCAAATTAGGAAGACCGGGACTAACTGTATAGACAAAGAAAAATGACCTTGCTGCGTTTTTAATTAGACATAAAAAAGTGCAGTCTTGAATCCATCACCAAAGAACAGCGGTGCCCCTAATAAATTGCAGAGTTCTTGATAGTAAGGGAAATACAAACTATAATAACTACAAGCCAGGGTCCATGCATTCACATACAGATGTGTAATACTGTCATAAAATAGCCTACACATCTGCAGCATTCACTTCCCTGTGCTTGTGAAGTGCGCACAATCCCTCAATGCCACTTCTGTCACTTCCAGCGTTAGATGCCTTTCACACATGAGTGAGCAAACTGCTCTCTTCTCTTTTAACTGCACGCTCATGATACTTAATTACAGCCTTTATAGTTTGAAAGAGGGACCTAAATAATAGGCATGCCGTGATGCAGTGAGGCGCGTGCAGTTACACGTTGCGTGCAGACACATAGCCTACTATATAAGCGTCCGGTATAGCGCAGTCACCGATGAAAGAGCTCGAGCAAAAAAATTGTAATCCTACAAAAACTCAAAACATATGTCTCTTGTTAAAAATAGTAGACTGATTTCGGAAAGAACGCACGCTCAAGAAGAAACCGATCTCCGCTCGTCCGTTTACTGAGAAACGGTTCAGTTTTACGTGCGAGGAATAGTAGCTACCCCTCTCCTCCTTCCTTTGGGAAGATGTGACTCTCTGGGATCCAGGTCCGTATACTGATGGGATAAACGTTGGGAACGGTAGTGGACTCACCCACGGTTTAATAAGAAAACATAGTCTATTGAACGTGGATTTTACAAAATATCAGTAAAAAAAAAAAAAAAACAGCTACACTGTCTAAAAGCATCTAACAGAATGAATTCACAGCTCATTATTTAGCCAAACTAAACATTAAGTAGGTCTAGATAATTTTACTTAATTGGTTTAGATTCTTAAATTTTTTCGTGCAGGTCCATAACGTTGCGTTTGGTCATTTTTACGCATCCACACAGGTATGCTTTAACCAGCTGACATGAAATACACAGACGAGCATGGGCTAGTCAATCACTTCTTCAGGGTATAAACCTTAGAGAATGAATGAAACTGCTCGCCCACACAAAGAAACGCTTGGTTTTGCAGAAATGTGAAATGAAATGAATTGGAAATGTGAATTGGAGTAATCGTATCAATAACACACACTGTAAAGCTAAAATCTCTAAAATCATACCGAACTTCAGCGTTTTCCCTTGAGCAAACGCTAAAAATGTCAGAATTTGTGTTAAGCAGACTGTCTTGAGTCATACAGAACGACAGGATAACGACATTGATTCTTACATTCATCTGAACGAGCTCCGCGATTGTCTGTGAGCATCCGTTGTTTCACTCAAATCCAATTTGCATGCAGATGTATCCAGCCCGTTCCCAGATCGTTTTTGTTTAAGGTTAATACATCAGCATTAAATCCATGGGAAATAAATAGAATTCTAATGGAGATACTCCTTCTTTCCACCGGTAAATAGTAGCCTAGCCCTCAGGTGTGAGCGGCTCCGCATTCACTATTCCATTCACCAAACGGGATCAGAATATCTTACGATCTCCTCGGTGTCTCAATAGTAACGCGCACCTCCGGATAACGGTCACCTCAGCATCCAATGCTGCATGGACGGGACGCTCTGTGGATACACCGCACCTCCGCGAGTGAAATCAGACACCCACACCAGGCCCTGCCTCTCCTAATTTGGCTTGCTAATATATTCGACACGTGGGGAGCGGTACAAAAGGGGGAGCAGAGGAAAAAAAAGAGGACTGAGGAAAAGACCAGACTTGTTCCTGTAGACTGTAGTGCCACCATGCTCCACCTTGGAGAAGTGGTTTGAAGACAAAGAACCAGATTCAAGACCCTTGTCCAATGTGTAGTTTGGTGGTGTACGTAACTCATGTTTTTGTACATGCATTTGAATATAGCCTAAGTATATATAAATTATTTACGAATATTAAATGTAATAAATGTGATTTAATATAAATTCTTAAAATCGATACAATTTATAGGCTATAATTTCAACAAATTATACAATGTATACAATTACATAAATTATGCAATTTATTTAAAGTGATTCATCTAAATTAATCCAATTAAACTAAAACATATAATGGTTTAAATTACTTTTGAATGAAATATATGGCACATTACTGTGTTGTTCTATAAAAATAAAAAACTATAAAATTATATATATATATATATATATATATATATATATATATATATATATATATATATATATATATATATATATATATATATATATATATATATAAAGCAACATTTCCACAATTATAAGTGTATAAATAGAAATTATGATTTAAAAAAAATTATAGGGCTGTTAGGAAAAAATCTAAATCGAAAAATGTTCATTATTGTTTTGTATGAATGTATTATTATTATTAAAGTTAGTTGCTTTTAAGGAACAGCTGAGCACTTTTAGTGTAAATAATAAAGGGCATTTTAATAATATTACTGAATGTGCTAATGATACCCAGCTTGTAATATGATGGAAAATATTAAAAGGAACATATTTCAGGTTTGGGCTTGTGAGGGTACAAAAAAATGGTTGAGAAGACTGGGTTCTTTTTATGAGATAAATGGGAATGCCTACATTTCCCTGACCATGTTTCAGATTTAGAATAAATTAGCATTCCACACTATTTAATGTCTTTGAGTGGATATCAAAAACGTCTGCTATACCTTGCTGGACGTTATTTGTAGTCTAGGAGGTGTGGGCGTACACCCTGCAGACCGATGGAGTCCAAGTGCACGGCAGCACCAGGAGAATCGGTGTGACAGCAAGGTCATTTATCAACCAGGGTTTCAGGTCAACCCCCTCCAGCTGCACCCAAGCGTTAAGTAGGGAGAAGGGTTGCTGCCTGAATACAAACCTGCAAAAGAGCGCACAATCTTTCCATGTTAAACAACTCAAACCCTCAAATAGAAAAGCTACAATTTGTGTTCTCATCTTTGAGTCTCTCTGTAAATATCACATTCATTGTTCTCCATTTTTCCCAGGGTTAGAATCTGAATATTACGCATAAATATTTAAGTCCTTTATAAACCTTGAGGTGAAATCAAGCATTCAATCATCTTCCCCGTGCATATGTAAATTTCTTTGCAGTGCCATTCTGTTGTAAAAAGACTTTACCGCAGAACTCACGATACACGCTCCTAAGTGTTAGCAGATGGTGACGTTGTGATTCTCGTGTGCAAGCGTTTGGGGAGAGGCTTCCCACAAGGTTCAGCATTTATTCCCAGAGAAGCTTTAGAGGTGGATGACACACTTGGCATCTGTTCAGAACCTTCAGATATCAAGCTCGCTATATCTCTGATTTTATGTCTATAGATGCAATCATATTTAGCCAAAGGAGGCTCATGCATAATCCCAGTAAAACTAAAACACACAAACTCAATTTAAAAGTAATCTCCCCGGCTATGGTGAGTCCAATCACTGTGAGGTCATTTGGTTATGGCTCATTTAGAGTTAATAAAGGTTTTTGTCTAAGGTGCCAGCGTCATTCACACAGGGTGAGTTTGGCTGTCCTGACAGACTTTTTCTCTGGCTTGGACAGAGCCATTTTTAATGTCTCCACATTTATACATTTGACAAAGGAAACTCTAAATAAATTCATAATTCTGTTATCTGCTGATCAGCATTAACATTCAACCGAAAATGTATAGAGTTCACACTTTATTTCCTAAAACCTAAAGGGTGAGGTCATTCTTCATAGTGTTAGGAGAGGGGGAAAATGGGAAGAAAAGATGCCTGTGTAGTTATTTTGTACAGTTGAGAGAGTTCGGATTATAAAGGCAATCAGAGTCCATTATGTTAAGCTGAAGTCAGAGTACAAGTTTATTTTTGTGTGGCAAAATATAGCAAACTCAAGGCTTCTGCTGTAGCCTCACCACACATGTAATCATTTAATTCTCATAATCTATTAATGGATTTAATATGCACATTTAGAGCTTTTCAGAAACCTTGGCGTTTCACCGTTTTTGACAAGTTCAGTAAATTCGGTCTTTGACAGTTGTTTTTCATCAAATCCTGATAGATTTATTTCAACACAAGGTCATGAAAATTTAATGCTTATATGTCAGGAAAGAAATCAGAAAGACATTTGTGTCTTATCTGTCAACTCGAGTGGGCTTGGCTAATAAAATCATCTCCAAGTGAAAAACGGATGAGTTCTAAAGGATGGCTTTCCAGCTTAATTGTGATTTTGTGTGGATGTGTGTGAGAATATGCATAAATTGAATCAAATTCAAAGCAACGAGCTTTTCTTTGAAGTTGTTTTCTCTCTTATTGCTTACAATTTGGGAAAGATGATGTAATTAGGGCTGGGCTGTGTATTAAGCATGAGAAGATGTTCAAGGTCTAAAGTGAAACAAAGGAGACAGATATAATTGAGACGACAGAAAGCATAAACATTATGTGAAGCATGAAAAGTAGCCTCTTCTGAATCCAGAGACAATAGCAGTTAAGTGTGATTTCATAGGCTTGTGTTTTTATAGACGCAGACAGTGTCGATTTTTAAAAATGTAAACATCTTTGTGCTATTATGCAGATACTGATAGATTTTATTAAGCATCAGCTTTCAAACTGCAGATCTCTTAAAGATAAACTCGTGGGAGATTCTGTCAGTCCAAGATACACTACACTGCGGATATTTGTGCATTGACTTTGGGTTTGTATCTGTTTCTAAACAAGGGGAGTCCACCTTTAGTTACTATGCCGCCCGCAGTTGGAATCAGCTTCTAGTGCTAAAACACTAGTCACATTTAAATCTAGACTTAACACTCATCTGTTTAGCTGTGCATTTATTGAATGAGCACTGTGCAATGTCCAAAGTGATTGCACTATATTTTCAGTTTTTTTATTTTATTTCATGTAAAATCATTTTATAAATGTTTTAAATTCATTTTAAATAAGTCACATTTTTTTATAATTTTAAAAGTTTTAAAATTGCTTGTTTTATTCTTGATATTATTTTTCTTTATTATTATTATTTTTTCTTTATTTTATGTAAAGCACTTTGAATTACCATTGTGTATGAAATGTGCTATATAAATAAACGTGCCTTGCCTTGCCTTTATCACCCCTATGCAGAAATATAGATGGACAAGTATTTAACTGCTGTATGGCTATGATTATCCCCTCATATTTTATGGTATTTTTGGTTTGAGGATTGAATGAGGTGAGATTTTTCACATGTGGCTAAAGTTTTGCAGTATTGGTTTTATTATTAAGTTTTATATATACACCATTCAAAGCTGCATTTATTGAAGAAGAAAAAAAAATGATAACATTGTAAAATATTGCTACAATATTTTTTTATATAGATTCAATTAGAACAGTATCTAATTAAAATTATTTTGAAATGTAATTTTCGGCTTCAATTCTTAGGGTCACAACCTTCAGAAATCATTCAATATGCAAATGTTTATCTGACCTGCTTTTAAAAGGTTCTATATATGCATATAATATGTATTGCAAGACAAAACTTAATAAATTAGTGGGCCTTTCATAAGCAGGTCTTTGAAATCACTCTACTGCCCTGTATTGTCCTTTAAAATGGCCTTTTTGAAAACAGGAAGTGAAAAATCCTGAGAACTTCCTATGAGTTATTTTATGCCCGGCACTGTGCTTGGGGAGAGCAACATGGCCGCCTCTGCCCAGGCGACAAACCTCAACGTCAGCTTCCTTCCTTGCGGTGCCCTAACTGTGAAAAGCAACGTGGGAAAGAAAGAAACTCTGGACAACACATGGCCTTTACACTGCACTCTGCCTAGTCATTCAACATTACACTAGAACAAGCACAACAGTTTGGACAAGTGTATTATTCTGTATGAGTGCGTGTTTGTGCATCTACAGTAGTATAGTATGTGTGTGAGAAGTGTGTGTATTGAAGGCGTTCCGTGATTATGCATTTGTGAGTGATTGTGTGTGTCAGCAAGTATGTGGACGTTTGTATCGTGAACACTGAGAACTCTGTACAGTTTTGGCATCATACGCTGAAATTTCACCCTTATTGTGCTGTTTTCTTATCTACGTTAATCGTTTCTTATCAGTCCAAGAGTGAAACAGAACTCAGTTAGAAGCAGATCCAGACTCGACAATGTCCTGCAAGGTCACACGCAGGGGTTATATCCATGGGCCTTTATTTCCCCCCCTTCTATGGGCCTATTCTTGCCATTATGGCACATAAACAAGATTTTAAGGTCTACTGAAAAAGCAATCAGCATTGCTAAAGTCATCCTCTACCTCAGCCATTCTCTCAGCTTTGGCAAGTTAAATGACGAACGACCAAAAAATGGAAAGATAGGGAGGTCAAGTGCCAGAAAATACGCAAATGGATATCTCACCTGCTTCCTGTTTATTGTTATGGAGATTGTTGTGCCTCGGTGATAAAGTTGTTTGTCCTTCGACCCAGAGAATGTTGGAAATGGTGCTGCTATAGCTTCCGTCAACGCAGGAGGCCAAATCATTCAGCTCATCCATTTCCGACAGTAGTGCCTGGCCTCTGAACTTCAGGAAGGATGTGTGAGACATGCGGAAGGTCTCGGTGTGAGTATCTCTTCAGCAGGAAAACTTGAATGACAGTGAAGAATATTTGTGTTGGACAGCCTTAAGAGTTTTCTCCATCCTGCACATGGACACTTTTATAATTAAAATCCTTATTTGGCTTGACTGCAGTGATACTAAGCCTGTTTTTATCATCTTAGTAGCCTACAGTACACTTTAATGACAGTTTTTATTAACACAGCAACACAATCTGAAAGATCATATTAGTATTTATTTATTACCTTAAATATGAGTTTCCCAATTGCAGAATCACCAGAAAGATGACTATTTAGAGCAGTGAATGTTATATGGTTGTCAATCAATGGGATGCTACCTACATTATATTCCTTATTGCAATGAACACTTATGAATTAATATTTTAACAGATTCAAAAGCAACTGAGATCAGTCAAAATCCTCACCATTAATTTCTACTTTTTACGTCTATTTGTGAACATGCAATGAATGGCTTGCACTCACTTAATAGATGGACAACTAATTATTTAAATATGTAATGACAACTACCAATAATGAAAACCCAAATTTGGGTATTTTGAGATAGGTAGTAGTATTGCGGGAGCAATCAAAAGTGCATTAGAGAGAACCACATGCCGCTGGAAAACAACATGAAATTTAAAATGCTGCTGGATTTGGGTCAAGAACCATTTTAAAAACGTGATAACTCCCCCATCTGCTGGACTGCATGGTGACTTGGCTCTCAAAACAGGTCAACTAAAAGGACACGTCATCATCTATTTATGAGATTGAGATCACTCATCTGTTTTAAGAATTAGGATGGAAGGGAAAAAAGCTATTGAGAACGATCAAAATTGTTCTTCCAGCTCAACACCAAAGTCATAGGTCTGATTTACAGGAAACACACAACTGCTAGAACGTACCCAAAATGAACTGGAATTTTTGTTAAAGTGTTTTTTTTTTTCTTGAACTCAAAGCATTTCTTTGACTAGAAATGTATTTCAAAGTCTGGGAAATGTTTTTAAAAAGCATGTTTACAGCTGTAAAAGTGGTTCACGGAGATGGAAAAATGTCTAATAACTTCAAATTTAATATCAAAATACCATGTTATGCATGGTACGTTTACAATAAAACAGGTGCAAGCAGCCAAAAAGAAGTAAAAACAACATGTCTCCTCACAATCTATTGTAGAATCCAGTTAAAGTGCTCAGACTGCAACAGATGTTTACTTTTGTTTCATCATTCAAGTGCGCGCTTGACAGAGAAGATTTGTTAAACAGTAGATCAGGGTGGACATTAGAGAATGTAAATAGGCCATCATTGTACATGCAGTGAGATCTCATCAGTTATCTAGTCAATGGATTTTCTGCCTCATTCAGAACAATCAGACTAAATATTTGGACAAATACATTTGCCTATAAACATATGTTCAAGAAGGCACACTTGTTAAATCCCAGTACGTTTCTGAAAATGAAAAAAGCGAAATACTGGCATGATATCCTTTTATAACCACAAATGAGGATTTATAGTCACAACACTCAATTTTTATATGCTATAAAGCTCCAGCTATGTTCCGTTAAGCCAGTCAAGCGGCTGAGCTTTAAATCAACAGTCTTTGAAAAGAATCAAAAATATAAGAAACTGTAGTATTCTCAACCTTTGACCTTAAAGTATATATCTTTAAATAAACAAGTATCATATAAAAGGCTTTAAGTAGATGATCTATTCTGTCATCTACTCTAAATTCTGGGAAACTGATTCTCATGTTTTTTTTTCATTTACCAGCGATGCCTAAAATACAGCGCATCTTCTTTGCAAACTCTGGGAAAATGTACAATATGGAAGCAAAATAGCAACAAAGCTATTAACGTTAGCCTGGAAATTCTCACAACAGATTCTAAATTAATTTTCCTGTCACAGTTCGTCCTCAACAGAGCATAGCGTTGCAGCCAACATCTGCGGACGCGCACAGGCATTAAATTCAGTTCAAACGCAACCACTAGTTGGCTGTGCTTCTCCGGTTATGATTGTTAGAGGTTACAGTACGTTTTGGTCCCCGTTCCTGGCACATGGTACAGATACAACCAGCCATTATATTTCAGTAAGTCTAATAATTCTCTCTCTCCACATCAGTGTGGATGAAAAATGTTCAGTGAGCTAAATTGTGGAAGAGTGTGGGTCGGCTTGTTGGCTTCTCCATGAGCAGACGAGAGTCAAAAGTCACACTGATACCCCGCTGTGTTTCCCATCACTACACACAGATAGCCCAGGACGGAAAAGCAAGGTAGTGGTTTAATATTTGGGAGATCTGCTGTACCACTTAGAGGTTGGCTAGCTGTCCACATCACAGGGACCTCTGATTTGCGGCCTCTGTAATTATCATGCAATGGACTATTTTAGTGATATTCGACTATGTATTAGACCAGAAACCACGTAAGATCAGGTTTCCATGGCAAGCCTGGAAGTCCCTGGCAAAAAATAACAAACAAAGAGAGCTCGATCAAGATTAAACGTGACTGTCGGAGACCCATGGCAGTGCTGAGGTTCGGTCAGTTCAAGCAGTGCACTCTGGGAATGACTGGGGTGTAGATACTGACTGCCAGCGTATAATAACAGAAGCACACCCTGGTTTTATATTCCATTTGGATGTTCATTGTTAAACTGTAAATTGTATGAGAACTAGAATTATAAATTAGTTGAACATACAGAGGTGCTTTTTCAATGTCAATTGAGAGGAAATTAAAACTCATAAGTATTTATACAATTTATATGAATTAATACTAATGAATCAATAATTAAATTTAGCATGAATCATTTCAAATTAATAACAAACATAAATAATTAAAATTATATAATATTAATAATTAAATAACTATATATTATTTATTTATATTAATTTTTTTAATTATTAAATCAAATTATTAATTTCAAAGTACCCTACATTGTAAAAATGTTTTTGTTGAAGTAAAAAAAAAAAAAAAAAATATATATATATATATATATATATATATATATATTTATATATATATATATATATATATATATATATATATATATATATATATATATATATATATTATTAATTAAATATATATATATATATATATATATATATATATATATATATATATTATTAATTAAATATATATATATATATATATATATATATATATATATATATATATATATATATATATTAATGGAGAATGTATTAAAGAAAAAAATACTTCTTTAAAATTTCATGTTTAATTTAATGTTTCTTTGTAATTATTTAAATTTACTAGGAATTTTTTGTATTTAGTGGAACTTGTATCTACGCTGGCTTTTAGTTTGTGTGTAGTCGCTTTTTATATAACTTAATGAACGCATATAAATGTAATTTGTTAGATAATAACAATACATAATTTGTTAAAATTATATACCTGGATGGGATTTTGATTGGAAAAATTGGTACACATCTTGCTCTTTTTAGTTAGTTAGTTGTTTAATAATTGGTCAATTAGCATTTGGTCATGTCTTTTCAATTTTCATGTCTAAAAATAAGTGCATGACACCCCTGGTCAGACCTTCGATGTCGTCAGAGGTTTAAATCAAATTTCCAAACACAGTGCCACAGAACATGACTAAACAAATACTAACACTGACATGTGAGTCTCATGAATGTTTCTCATTGAACAAAGAATAAAAAACTGAATTATTTAATGCGGTCAACATGTAAGACCAATCCAGCTCCATTGCTAAACACCAGATGCTACTTGCATCGAAAGAAGAACCAATGCAAACATATTAAAATGTCCTTTTTAATAATAGGCACGATATGATCAAGTCCATAGATGGAAGTTTCTAACATCTGGTGTCCGTCTGTCACTTAGTGTAAAACAGAGGTCCATTGAAAGTGATTGAACAGCCTCATTATAAAGCTGTTGAGTTTGTTGTCCTTAACCCCGGAAGAAAATTAGCATTAGGTATTAATGAGTACATGAAGATATTTCATTCTATAACAGAAATTACACAGTCATATGTTAAGATGTCTGATTTGAAGTTAGACAAAAGGATCATAAGGACATATATATTAGAAAGATATACTCAAGCAGCTCTAAAGCTCTCAATTTCCTCACCCTCTGCAAAAGAGAAAGGTGGAACGTTGAACAAAAGAAAGGAAATTGTTGGAAACATGGCAGTTAAAGAAGAATGAGAAAGTTGTGCTCTATATTCACACTCAATTAAATATGAGCAGCATGGATGAACAGTGCTATCAATTCACATGTGCAGTACTTTCCTCATCCAGCTGGACTCATAGCAAATAGTTTTTATAATGTTTTAATGATAATATTATTAAAAGGACATAGAATAAAAACATGACCAGGCCAAAGAAAGCTATGTAGAATTCCATTATGAGTTAGGAATGTTTAGGTAAACCTATTATTTACAAAGTTCTATAGCTCTTGTCCTTTGCATTTTCACTTATTAAATAATTGAGCTACCAATAAGAATGTAATTCTATTTCTGCGATGTTTAAAAAATGTCTTACAATCTATTTGTGCAAAATCAGTGCAGAAAAAGAAAATTGTCTGCTTATTTTGTCTGAACAAGTGTTGTTTTATAACCGTTTATATATTATTATAGTATCAATATTTTGAATTATCCTTTATTTTTATATTTTTCCAGTATTCATTACATTTTTTAGTAATTTAGTTGTTCCTTTGTCATTTTAATAGTTTATATATATATATATATATATATATATATATATATATATATATAATATATATATATATATATATATATATATATATATATATATA
Organism: Carassius auratus; assembly: GCF_003368295.1. Lineage (NCBI taxonomy): Eukaryota > Metazoa > Chordata > Actinopteri > Cypriniformes > Cyprinidae > Carassius > Carassius auratus. The sequence continues at coordinate 17,082 of NW_020524469.1, forward strand.
TATATATATATATATATATATATATATATATATATATATATATATATATATATATATATATATATATATTATATATATGTGTGTGTGTGTGTGTGTGTGTGTCTATGAATGGGGAATGAGAGGGGGTGTTGAGGCCTGTCAATTTCCTGAGCATGATGGGACATTAAACAGAGGTAGAGCAGGTAGACACGCTCTCCAAAAAAGCATCAAATGATCACAAACTCCAAGTGAGTGTGTTGTGGTCAGAAGTCTCACACACAGTCTTATGATGTGGCAACAACACATCAAATACAGAACACACACATTGGCCCACCTGCTGCGTTCTGTATTCTGTATGTGTGTGTGAGACAACAAAGAAAGAAACACCACACATTTTCACACAGACCACATTTTACATTTTATAAACCACAGAGTAAGCAGTTCTGAAGGGCGTTTCAAATCTACTACAGAACTTTAACATGCTTCATGTTGTGCAGATGTATATTCTGTGATTCGTTCACTGCATCTGTAACGTTACAAATGAACTAAAGACTCAGGAAGTTAACTAACCATTTGCGTTTTCCATAATTGTCTTTGAATACATAATCATATCCTAATTTGGAATATGATCAAATATTGCATATGTGAACATGTACAGTGATTTTGACATTTAGTTACATTTTAATGATTATTTTGCTAAACGAGAACGAACAAGAGTCAGTAAAGTAAGCCAATCTTCCTTGACCTATAAACTTTTTATTTTAAGTGCGTGAGGGTTTTTGTTGTTGTTTTGCAGGAATGAGTCAAAATTATTATCATTAATAAATGAAAGCCTGTCACAGACGCTACAAATAGAGTTTAAAACTTGTTTGAATCATTCATTTAACCTATTAAGTACTTTAAAATAGGTTTTGTAAAATTCTACATAAAGCATGAAGATACAACTCTGAGATGTGTTTGCGTGGCTCTGTGGATCTTTGTTTGTGGTGGAGGGGGCTGCAGTTTTTAGAGAGGGGCAGGAAAAGGAGCCGAGAGAGAAAGCCAAAAAGCTTTCAAGTATGGAGCCAAAATCTGGAGGATAATCTCTTTGGCTCTGCTAAAAAGTGTCTGTGGTTGAAACTCTTAATTTTGAGATCATTTTGGGTCGAAAAATAAAAACACCCCAAGGATTGCAAGTTCAGAGGGGTAGTTTAAGTAATCAATCCCATGTTTCATCTCAGTGTGCAGTGAGAAAAATTACCACAGCATCCCGCAGGTCATCTTTTCAGCACTCTGTTCCCCTCCTTTGATTTGTCTATCTCTCCTCTAATGTCATCATGTTTTCTGAGAGAGTAAGAGCACTGATGTGGATAGATGCTAGTGTTTTCTCTAGTTTGTTTGGGCTTTATGTACATATATATACAGTATATTCAGTCTTTTCTACTCTCCACTAAATTTTATATGTATTTTAATGTTTCACTTGACCATTCAGTGTAAATATTTCAGAGTGAAAACTGTTTCCGTGTATATAACAAATGCCATCTGCAAATAAATCATGATAGATGGTTTCTCAGAATTATATCATTAACTTTCTAGATGATTTGTTTATAGATGCCCATTTCAGCCACAAAAGAAAAAAAATCATGCTTTGATAAAAAAACGATAGCTAAACATTCAATTATGAGAGTCAATTTATCATTGTGAGATATAATACAAAATGTTAAAATTATGACACAAAAATTGAATATTGTATTTTTAATAAATATGAATCTACAAATCTATAAAGATCAATTAAACATAAATACTGTATATAAATATAAACACGTTTGTGTTCAAATCTTTTTTCATTAGCTTTTGAAAGTGTGGCTAGTGTCGAGTTGATAACCTACTTGGGTTATCTTGTTTTATGTTTTATTGTATTTGATGTATTTATATGTTGATTGTACAGCACTTTGATCTGCAAGTTCAATTATAAAGTGCCTTATAAATAAATGACAGTTAAATTAAATAAAAAGTTGAAATTATTAAATAAAAAGTCAAAGTAATGAGAAAAAAAAATATGACATGAAAATTATAAGATGAGAATCAAGAAATATGATACAAATAATTGTGATGTGAAAAGAAAGATTTTGGCTATTTATACCATCATTTTGACTATTTATTGTGACTTTCCATCTCACAATTGTGACTTTTTATATCATAATCCTGACATAATCATAATCCTTTTTTTTAAATGGCAGAAAAAGTGTTCCATATATGTTTGAATTGGAAACAAAGATCATGTTTATAAGTACATACATAAACAAATAAATTCAATATTACACAATTATTTCAAATGAACAGTTCAATCTGAATGTCAGTATGCAACAACGAGAGGACCATCTTACAATATTGTACAATGGTACAATAGTTCTGAACAGCAATACCGTATCTGTCATCGTTGTAAAATTATTCGCAGCACCCCTGCAAATTTACTGCTTGAACAGATTTAAATGACCTCACAACATGTGGTGAACTGCAATTACTCAACAGAAAGCATACATTTTTAAAGGCACTCAGAGTGTTGCATGAAGTGTTTGTGAGTTGGCTCTGACAAGAGCACTGACCTGGCCTTATACCCAGCAGAGAGAGAGAGAGGCAGCCTGCAAGAGGAGGTTGTGAAGGACACCAGCATGTGAAGTGGGGAGAATCTTGGCATGACTGAGAATGTTTCGCTTGATATGTTTAAGAGATGCCAGAAAAGCCTGCGAGGAAAGCCAGCTCTCAATCACCTCTGCTCTATACTCTCTCCCACATCTCTCATTCTTCCCCTCGCTTTCTCTTTCAGTCTCTCTCTCATGGCAGGAGCCCCAGGCCGAGGTTTGATTGATGCCTGTCTGCAGCTCGAGTAAGAGGACTAAAGAACCAGCACACAGTGGGGAGTGCAGCCTCCTTGCCAAACTGAGTCCTTTGATTCTGAAAAACGAGTGAACTTCAGTCTGGCAGAACTGAAGGAGTTCCTTTAACACACAAGCAAATGAGATCGCACACTCTGAAAGGCCATAATGTCATGGTAAAAGTAGCCTCGCTCAGCCTCACAAAAGCATGTTAATAGGACCGGGTGACCTTTCCATTGTCATTAGCACCTACTTTATCCCAGCCGTCGTTTTATGATGTTTTCTGCAGCCTCATTACAGTGCTATCATGCTTTCTTTGCTTTCGCATATATGCACTGCATTTTACTCTGAGGTAACTGAACTAGAATTGTACATAACATTCATGAAAATTCAATTAGCACTTAAGATAATTAAAATGAAGGCAATTTTTCCCTCAGCAATGCCCATTGTAAAACATTTCATTAGAATGCATTAACAATTTGTGTTTTTGATGACAATTTAAACTTTGCTTTACATGCTAAGCAAATTTTTGGTGCTACAATAATTTTCCAATATAAATTATATGCTCATTATATGAACAATATACACTACTTGTCAAAAAGTTTGGAATAATTAAGATTTTTGTTTTTGTTTTTGCGGAAGTGACATATCCCATAGTGAAACACCGAAATATATGCTTGAAAGAGAACATTCTTTTGAGTTGGGTCCTTTCAGTGAATCAAATGATTCAGTTCACAGACCAGGTCTGAATGATTGATTCATCTGATTCTATTTTCACTTTTTTTTTAAATAATTCTTTTCTGCAAGATTGTCAAATTTGGTTTAAATTCATTTTCGAAAGCTAGATTTAATTTCAAAACAATATGTCCAGTCTGGTTGATTCCTAAGTTTTGTGTAAGAGGATCCTTTGTTCCTCAATTAGGAATCAAACTACTGCATAGTATGTTCAATCAATGATTCATATTCCTCTAAGGTAAATACTTATTTTACATAAAAAACATATCACTTTCTGCAACCAAGCATTAAAATTGATTAACACTCCAGAGTGGGTGGCTGTGCACCATTGCTTTTTGGAAAATGTACATAAGTTAATTTCACAGCAACTCTCATGGCTTGGCATCACTCCAAATCTCTAATATAAAAGAAACTGCATCCACATCCCACAACAGAAATCATATTTAACCAGAAATCTAAAAGATTTAACTCATTACGGAGGCATGATGGGTTTTGCTTCTGTATACGCAATCATGAGACTTCATTTGTGTGCATGCATGACTTTGTACAGTATGTGCACTGTGTGTTTGTATAGGGATTGGCCACATCGGTCTGTTTTCATTTAACAGCACTGAAGAAAGAGAGCTGGGGAACAGCACAGGCTCTAATTTGCAGTGGGGATAGTGTGCGATGATCTGGTAAAACACTGCATGGTGTTTTCACTCTAAATATGGCGGAAGGCCTTGCACACATCAGAAGCTGACCGCTCCTGGGTTACGCACTCACGCTGACATACTAAAAATATCAGCTGAAAATATTTTGGAAGACTGCACACACCAAAAAAAAAAAAAGGCTGAGGAAAGTCAGTAAACTGTGAAGTCTTGACTTCTAATTGACAGATTTTACTGTGAGACTTATTTTGAGGTCAGTGCAAGGAAAGAATGGAAATATAGTAATATAGGAAATATATGGGAATATAGACGGAAAAAAAAATTGCCAACAAATATTAAACAATGCAATGCTATTTAGGAAAATAATCAAGAAACACTTCATCTTTTGGATTTCCTTTTCCAGTGCTTTCCTTTCCAACATGTACAAATATTCAGCTATTGTTGTCTAGTGTTGAGTTTATCTTCTTTCTTAACTCAAAGTCCACCCTCTTCTCTACCTCTTATCTTCCTCTTCTCTTCCTCTTTTCTTTAATTTGCCATTTGGCAGAGAAACACTGCTGAACGCACACTGGTCCCTTGTCAGTTTAAGACTTGTTAAAAAGATTTGACACTTTTTGCATTTAGTGTTGCCAAGAAATTGGTGCAAGTAGGAACATCACATATTGTTATATTTTAATATTTGAGTGGGGCTTTGATAGTACACTCTTTTACAGTTTTTGTAAGCGTATTGTGTTCCTGATGAGATAAATCGTTGCTTTTTTGTGGGTGTGTGTTCTGGGACAGATGAGATTGTGTTTTAAAAACATTTGCATTCTTTGAAATGGGAAACACTTGAAAGTGTTCTTCCATCCTGGTCCACAAAAGTTAATATTTTAAATATGATGACATATATAAAATATATCATACTAACATTCAACATTAAAAAAACATTCAAACAGATGTAAAAACCTTCCTTTTCTAGTTATAAAATGTTTTGGATTACGTTTTCAATTCAAAATCACTATAATGAATGCTGTTTGCTATTTTTATTCAGATTTGATTTGAAATTGATGGACAAAACATTCTCAGTTGAATTCTAAATAGCATAATATCCTGTGAGAGATTGATGTAATGTGTACTGATAATGAAAATCTATTATGATTTAAAATAGTAAACATAATCATTCTGGAAAAATGATAGCTTGATAATTTCAGAATACATTTCCTTTACAATCACTGTAAATAATACTAAAGCCAATACAACAGAATCATTGAATCCAGCACTGAATAATTATGCCAAAATAAAGAAAAACTCTGGTAATGAATCGTATGTTATTCCTATAATGTTAACATTACATCAGTTAGGGAAGCCAAGGAATTCACAGCAAGTGTCAATATTTATTCTCTTTCCTATTAGAATGATCTGCCAAAACCCAGAGAGGGATCTGGAAGGAAGTTAGGGTGTGCTCACTCACAGCTGTCCGATAAACATCAAACAGAGGGAGATGGTGAGATGAAAACCCCTTCTGTCCTTAATACACTCCTGTGATTGAGTGCTCCAACCTTGCTGGCAAGAAATATTCACACGAACCCTAATAAATACATCAAAACACAAAGATTTGGCTGACTGGATGGCCCAAAGCGAGCGCCACCTGTGAAAGTCTCCTTTTATTATTATAAACCCATCCTGCAGAGCGTGTCAGTAAAACAGTTCAGCTCCAGGTGCATCAAGGGAAATGCTGAGCTTGTTAATATTGCACTACTGGAAGGAAACCACAGACAGAGGCAACAAAGGAGGGGGGAGATTTGGGCATCTTGGAAAAGAGGAAGTGTGTTATAAGAGAGAACATCTCGCTCCTCTGACACCAGGAAATGGGTAAAAGTTATTAACATCAGTGTGAGTGTTATTGGGAAGTTGGGGAAGGCCTTCCGGAAGTGTGACCGTCTGCACTGGGCTGGTTCCCATGATGCTGTGCTGAGTTGTTTGGTTCACTTCAGGGTGTGGCTGCTAGTTTTCCACTTTGGGAACCGTATCAGGAACCATGCATAACACTTTGACTAAGTTGAACTGAGTTTTTCTCGGTCCAACCCCACAGTACCAAAACAGCAAGCTGGCATTGATGATGTGGCTCCGGTCGCTCCGGCAGAGCAGGAAGCATCTCCAGTGCCTGGCTGTGGTGCAGGGATTTTCTGAGTAGGGCGCAATGTTTGGTTTGCACTAGTGAGACGACTCTTTAGGCCACAGGACTGATTGTCAGTTAATGAAAACACATCATACAGAGGAAAGGCATACATGAAAGCATCACCCAATCTGTGTCTTTGTGAGATCCACCCATACTCATCCAAAATTAGATGGATGTGTGGTTTGAGTGGTGATTTTATAGTGAGCCTGGCCTGGCTACTATAAACATCAGGAAACTAAATATCCACAAAGTTAACCCACCGAGCTCTTCCTCCATGTGCCCTTCGCTGCCAGTGGCTTAATGTAACCAAGATAAATAAGATAAGACTTGTTTATAGGAAATGCAAGAAGCAGGACCCAAACACAAACATGTAATGGTGAGGGCATTCCAATAACATTGAATTAAATGTAATTTAAATTTAAATCTAGAAATCATGTAGTTGGTTTTCTTTTACCGCAATATCATAGTCAAGGGGACATTGATTTGGTCATTAAAAAAGTTTTTTTTATATATTTTACTTCATTGTTGAGTTTCATACTGTCATATTACAGTATACAATTATTTGATACATTAAAGCATGAAAAAGTAATACTCCTTTGACAAATCCCTAATCCCTAACATAATTTCATAATTTAGTTGGTTTCTGTCAACATTCTCCCAACATTCCATTCTCAAAATTTCCCCGTTAAGCAAGATTGATTTTATTTCCATGCTTTTCATTTTCTGACCATATGAAATGTCCCAGAAACATGTATAAAATGTGATCTTAGCAGTGTTGTTTTTCTTTTTTTATACAAAGTATGTGTGCCATATGAGTCTAGTCCACATGTTGAACACAAGCTAAACATTTCCGTTCTATGCATTGATGACTTTTAGTTTAGCGAGGCAGAGGGAAGCATATCTCATCATTTATCATTTCTCTCCCCGTCACATTTGTTCAACACACCAGCGAGAGTAAAATCTAAAGCGAAATGTCTGTAACTTAAGAGCAGGGGACAAATTCTCCTGCTGTGCAATATATCAGATATCAAAGCTGGTGACTCCTCTGTTCCACTCAGAGACGGTCTTTATACAGAGGCTGACACATCCTTGGAGTTCATCCGATGTAGGAAGTGAATCGGACAGCTGTTGAAGAGGTTTCGGTGAGGTTAACCATCCCCAAACACGAAAAGCCAGAGTGGGTTTTTTAAAAGAAGGTTGAAAATGATTTCTTAAACAATCTGCCACACAAGCACTTACGTTCTTTCATAATCAACTTTAATAACACCTGTTGTTTTTTCAGGTTTTTACAAATCAGAGCGTGGGAGCGAGATGGCAGGGGTCCTTGAAGGCCATCAGAAATATGTTTAGGGAGGATTTTTGCAACGCGATCATGCTTTTATAGGAGGCGAAGCCCTTATCTTGTCTGTATACAGTCAGCCGCTTCACTAAAACCTGACTATTCATCATCATGTACAGTAATTAGTGCTGGAACTAAAGTCAAGACATTAATCTAGTAGAATTCCTCTGTAATCACTTAGGTAAAACAGACTTTACATAGTTTCAAATGTCATACACATTAGATCTATGCAGATGGGAGGAAGAGAATGTCATGGATTGAACTGATCCAAAAGTTTATGACAAAAGGGCAATTTTTGGCCAACATGCCTAAGCAATGAAAAAATGATAAAATATAATATCGCAAATAGTATGTTCTTCAAGCAACGATGATGAATCAGTAAAGAAAACAAATTTGTCTTGCAAAGCAACATTTTCTTTCAAGCTTTTAAAAGGTTAAAGTTAGCCATAGTGCATCTAAAAGGAAACATCTCTCATCAATGTTTTTCTAAACCCGCATGACTGTCTTTCATGTGGAACACAACAAAAAATATTTTGAAGGATGTTTAATTGTTTTTGTCTGTATAAAGTCAATGAGAACCAAAAAATGGTCAAAATCAATAAAGGATGCGGATCTATAACACATATTATTATAATTATAATTAGATAGAGGATGTGAACCTATCATGAAATTCAACTATAATATTTGACTCAAGCAATCACATCTCAAACTTAATGACATCTTCAATTTAATGCTTATTTTCTCTCTTTTTACACTAAGATCATCTTTTCCATCATCTAATGCTCACTTAAAGTTAATTATTAAGAACATGAATAATAATATAACACTACTGTTTAATTGAATCTTGAGCTTAATTAGAATGGGAATTTCTTATACTGTACATTATGCTTTGTAAAATTTTAATTTTATTTTTTCATGTTTAGACAAAATTGTATAGAATATAGAATTCTAATATTTTCCATAAATATGATACCAAACACAGTTTTTTTTATTCTAAATAAAAATTAGACGTTCTAACAATTAGAGTTCTTAAAATTTTGAATTTTAAGAACACTATATAAACATACTTTTCAGACACACACACACACACAAACACACACACATATATGCATGTTATATTATATATTTGTAGCATCATGTAACTGACTGAAATAAATCAAAATGTAAATATTTTTTAATCCAAGTACACATTTGCGAGGGGAAATTGCAGAAGCCTTTAATGCTCATATGACCTGAGGATTGTACTGCAGTCCCCCACTGCTACAGTTAAGCAGAAATCAATAGACAATGAAAAGGCCTGCAGCTGAGCACGAATTGAACTGTGTGGATGCAGCAGGTAATCATGGCACGTACACTAACATGAAGGCTCCTGCAGACAGGACAAGAATTAAATATTTATTGATTGACACACTAACCTTTTCATGACTGTTGTGCATGAAGAGGGTGCTGTGAATCATAATATTTCAGATCTAAATACATAATCAGCACTGCAGAGTAAATTAGCCTCATTTGAAAGTGGTATTGATTTCTAAAAATAAACACCACAGAATTTCCTTCTATTTCCCTTTCCATTCTGCACTTCTGCATTGATTCAAATTTTACATTTCTATCTTCATATACAGCATATAAAAATAATTTAGTCTTCTATAAATATAAAACCACATCAGGAAAAAATGCCCTCGAAATGGGATAGATTTCTTCTCCATGCTATAAAAAAGATCAGATCGGCAGCACAATGTTGCCTGTCAGAGGAGATGAAGCAGCTGTGTCTGGACTGACCTGAGCTCCATGTGAGACTCACCCCTCCTGGGGCAGAACGACAGAGGTGGACTGGCCTTGAGATGCCTCAGATTGGGTTTGAGTGAAAGAGACAGACAGCCCTATGGAGGACCAGGCCTGTGGTTTGAAATGTAGCGTTCTGATCTATATTTGAGATTGAAAATAAATAGCCTGTCAATTTGTAACAGCGCTGTGGTTAGAGGGAGATGGGAGACAGAAGGAAGGAACGGGACCCTCCACATATGCTGGCAATGTGATACGGTGCTGGTTTTTATGGTGAGTTTGCTGGCATCGAAATATGAGCTGCATAAATAAAATATGGGCAAAATGGTTAAGGGATACTTCATCCAAAAATGGAAGTTCTCTCATTATTTACTCTTTACCCTCATGCCGTTCCAAACCTGTATGAATTTCTTTCTTGAATACAAAAGGAAATTTTTTATATATGGTCAATGTATGCATTTTTATATATATATTATTTTTTTAAGCATCTGCATTTATTTGATCTAAAATGCAGAAAAAGTTAAATGTTATTACAATTTAGAATAACTGTTTTCTATTTTGATATTTTTTAAAATTGAATTTATTCATGTGATATTAACTCTCTGTTTTGATCAATTTAATGCATGCTTTAAAAAAAAAAAAAATTTGTTGACCCCAAACTTTTGAACATGCACATGCCATTTAGCTAATACTATATTAGATTACAGTATCTTGCAATTACGAAAGAGAAATTGCTAGTTGATGTAGCAAATATGTAGCAGAACACACAATTATACAATTATTAGACAGATGTAGTATCCGTCTCTATCTATGCAGTAATATAGAGAGTTCCGTGGCAGTGCCTACAGTAAGAGAAGCTCACCCTCCCACAGAGCCAAGCAGCAGGGCACTGAAACACTGTAATTATGGGTGAGGCACAAAGCGTTCACCCACTGCTTGAGCGTCAGCTAAATACAAACAAGCCTGTAAGAAATTACATGGGGAGAGCAAACAGAACAAAACAGGCGAAAAAAAAAATGTTTTGACCTTTCAAGTGAAACAAAGGAAAAAAACGACTCCGAAAGAGATGCTGCAAAGGCAATGGCAGCAATCTCTGTGCTTTTTTGAGGTTCAAAATGAAGACAAATGTGCATTTACTGTACATGTTTGTTATTCATTATTAATTTATAATATAAATATGAATCGTATTAAACCTGGTCAAAACTGTCAATCCTAATCTACTGGATAATCTCTGAATGAGTTACCACATATAAATTATGTATACTTTTTTAATCAAATAACTATTTACAGTATACCAAAATATCACTAGTATACATTAGTAGTTGTTATAGCTTTTTTTTATATTCACAATTTGTACAGTGTCCCAACTTTTTTGGAATCGGGTTTGTACAAAATCTAAAAATCTTTTATAAATGTTCAACAGAAGACATCATTTTCATTTCAACAGACACATAATATACTAGTGTACAACAGTATCCAAAATTCATTCTGCTGGCTAATGTTCAAACCAAAAGAGGTTTAAAATGCATTCTTCTCATATCGGTTCTTTAACAGCAGCACCGTGGATTGCACTGGCACGCTCTTAGTGACTCGAGACACTCTCCATACTTGTCAGGTTCTGATCTAGGTGCTGTGGATGAAGTCAGCCAATGGCACGATATAAATCATAATAGCAAAATATTGTAAACATGCAGTTATCTAGTCATTATTCAGAATATGAATTTACACTTAATCCTTTGGCCAGTAGAGTATGTGAAGTGCTCGAGACAGACGCGGCTGCCAGAATCCGACAGCCCACAGACGATTAGCTCCACGCATGCACCACTCTACAATATCAGCCTGTCTTCTCTGGGTTTAATCAGTGTGGCTTGACTTCTCCTCTACTAAACTGGTTATTTCATTTTCAATGTTCAAATATTATATTCTCTCACCCAAGAGGACACAGTAGTGCATTGTCGTTTTATTTCTCTATGATTCTGTCAAATATACCGTAAAAGAACAAGAAAAAAATCCAATATAAAAACTTTTTGAGACATTTGTCTGGGATGTAAAATCCTAATTAATAAAGAACATTATTAATTAATTAATAATTACTGACAATGCTGATTGGCTGATGGCACAAGAATGCACGACAGAACTGAATAGAGAGAGAAAAGAGAATTTCCAATAGAATTGGGTACTGGTGATAAATCTTAATAATTAATCAAACTTAATATAAAGAAATAATATGTGACCCTGGACCACAAAACCAGTCTCAAGTTGCTGGGGTATATTTGTAGCAATAGCTAACAATACAAAAATCATTACGATACAGAGATCATGTTCCATGAAGATATTCTGACAGTTTCCATCCATGAATATATGAAAACTTACAATAATATGCATTGCTAAGGACTTAATTTGAATATCTTTAAAGACGATTTTCTCAATATTTTGATTTTTTTTTTCACCCTCATCCAGATTTTCAAATTGTATCTCTGCTAAATATTGCCCTACAAACCATACATCAATGGGAAGCTTATTTATTCAGGTTTCAGGTGATGTATACATCACAATTTTGAAAAAATTGACACTTACAGTATGACAGTTTTGTGCTCCAGGGTCACATATATGTTATATGGCAAATAAATGGTATTTGGGGGCAGGGCTATCTGAAGTTCAATGAATAGTAGGGGGGTGGGGGGCAGTGTTGTGGAAACTTGTTTTGGTTTCATACAAACTCACCTGTACTTCTAGAAGAAGGTACTTATTTTGAAAAAGTAATCTGTGACTTTTAAAAAAATATGTTCAATGAATGTGTATAGTATAAATATAATCTGGACATACTACAGGTGCCTTGTTTTCATTGTCATGTGACCTGTTCGCATTGCTTCACTGCTACCTTTCAGCTACTGTAACAGCTAATGTTCTTTCAAGGTTATATCAAAGTTATGAATAAACGTTCTTCCAGTAACATTAAAGGGGTCATATGATGTTACAAAAAATAACATTATTTTGTTTATCTGGAACAGCATTGTAAATACAGCTAAACCACTGATCAAAATGCGAAAATGGAAATGTTCCGTAACATTTGCATAATTAGGAATAACTTTTTTAAAACCCCAAACACTTGATTAACATTTTCATGACTAAACAGAAACATAGAGTATTTTTGTTAGCTGGTCACAACTCCTCTTCCGTAGAAAAGTAGGCTATTTGGGATGCAATCTTGGTGATACTACTGGCATAAATATTGCCCACATAACCTTTTAAAGGGATATTTCAGCTAAAAAAAAATCATCATTTACTCACCCTCATGTCATTCCAAACTTATTTGACATCTGACGAATGAATGGTAAGAATGTTGGTACCATTGAAGAATGCTGTTAATCACAGTAAAGTTTTTGATGAAATCCGTAAAAATCAGTAGTTCAATGTGGTGCACCTTGTTTCCAAGCAGAGGAATGCACATGTATGCGTCATGGTACTCTCATAAATATCTATCAAAGACTGACAGAAATTGTTAATTGTTAGTTATTTTTGTTTTCTTTGCACACAAAAGTATTCTCTTACATTCATAACATTACCGTTGAACCAGTGATGTCACATAGACTATTTTAACGATTTCCTTACCACCTTTCTGGGCCTTGAAACCTGGTAGTTACGTAGCAGTGTATGCAGGGTCAGAGGGGCTCCTCAGATTTCATAAAAAAATAACTTAATTTGTGTTCCGAAGATGAACGAAGGTGTTACAGTTTGGAACGACATGAGGGTAATTAATGACAGAATTTTCATTTTTGGGTGAACTATCATCTTGACTTTGAATGAATAGACAACAGAAACATCAAGACATTTCTCAAAATATCTTCTTTTATGTTCCACAGATGAAAAAGTGGGTAAGTAGCTAACAAGTTTTTATTTCTGGATGAGCAGTCCTTTAAGTTATTGCTGGCAAACAAGGTTCACATTACCTTACATGACACGAGCTGTTCAGCATGTGGCTGTAACCCCTGAAGTGGGGCGTGGGCCTTCAGAAACATCTGTGTCCAACAAGCCCCAGATGTGTCCGTTGAGAGAAGGGTCCAACTGTTTGTTAGGAGCGTGGATGCATTTCATCCCTGGGTGGCGTGTGGGTGCGAGTGTTATCTGGCTTAGCCAACCACAAACGGTTCAAGGAGTTGTAAATCAGACATGTGTGTGTGCCTATGCATCTGAATAAAGATGAAATAAAACAGAATGCGTCTGAATATGGGGGGGGGAGTGCATGGAAAGAGGAGACAGCAGAAATACATAGATTAAAAGAGAGAGAAATGAGAGAGGGAGATAACAGAGGGTGTGGGGGAGACAGCAGAC
>NW_020524470.1:0-42215 GCF_003368295.1 Carassius auratus
CCTTCTCTTCAACTTCAGCTTGTTGTTTCCTGATTTTAACGGGAATAGCCAGCAAGGTTGCTTATGTAAGCTTGTACTGTCCAGCAGTACAGTCTCTGGATATGATTGACGTATTATAATTGAAGATAAATGCGCGAGTCGCCATTAAAAAGCCAGTGCAGTTTTCTTCTGTGTCAGCAGTGATAGAGATAATTCCCCAGCCCGAGAAGCTCTTGAGAATCCTCAGGTTACATTCATTAGAAATGCTGAGCAGGAGAGAGCTAAAGGATTTCACTGGTTCAATTCTCCCACGTCCGGATCATGTCTCTCCCCAGAGAACCGGCTCGTACATGGCCCTGAACACGCTTCGCAACCCTGTCTCTCAATAATAACATTCTGCGCATTCGATATTAGCGCTCTCAATGTCGATGCTGAGATTCTTCATGGCCATGATAATTATTTAAATACCAGCATTTTATTGATTGATTCATGTTGGGCACCTGCAGAAAATGGACAGCTTCCTGCTCGTATGATTATAATAGTTACCACTGGAGAATTAATGCATTTGGACATGCATGGATGTTTTATCATTCCTTTATTCATAAAATTTCCTTTTAAATACAGGATGCACTTCAGGAATTTCAGTGCTTCCCTATTATGATAATGATATTTTTTGATAATTATTTTGCTGTCAGTTTTTTAACTATTGTTTTTTCGCTTACTTGAATTTTATCATTTCAGTCTGCAAAAATGTTTTTAGTATGTCTTTAGTTTTAGTATGGAATAATGACCCTAGTTTTAGATTTATTGCCTCTGTAGTTTTGGCAAAATTAGCATGTCAGGCAATGTAAAGCCTTCACACAATATGAAAGACAGTTTAATCTCAGACTGAGCAATGTATGAGCTTCCATAAGCTAGTGAGTTCCCAAGACTCACAGTTGTCGGGGAGAAATTGTACAAGCTGTAACTGTGTAAGGACTGGCGTGTCCATGTAAATCCATTTTTTATCACACACGGCTCTCATTCTCCCTGTTCAACACACAGCAGCTCATGAAAATTCAAAATGGAGTTAGTCATCAAGGAGGTTTATACATTATACAGTCACAACCAGGATCCCGTTTTTTTTTTTTATGTGCAAAATCTATTTTAAAATCAGGTGCAATCCACTTACAATATTAGTCAAGAATTTAACTTTTTCCATTTTCTGCACTTTGCATAACCCCCGCCCTTTTTTTTTTGCAGCTGTACCTTTAAGACTTATGCAAATTACATGATTTGTGGCAGGCTAGCAATAGTTGACTAATAATAGTCATCTCAAAAGGGCCTGGGGGGCAGCTTGCAAAATACTCTCTGAAGGGCCCTCAGATTTCATTGCATGCACTTGACAATAACCACAACAAGAAAATCAGCTTTGAGTTCTTAACAAACCTAAAGTTGCACTCAGATTTTAGGCTCAAGTGTTGTTCTGGTGAAATATTCATCCAGCTTGAACAATCCATAAGCTCTTGCTATAGGGATGTGAGGCTCCTTCTGAGCTTACTGGAATAAGCTTGACTCTATACTGCCTGTACAACCAAATGTCTACAGAAATTCATCTTCTCAGTCCTCCCGCCGAGCCTCTGCTCACCTGCCGAATCAAAGATGTAGAAGTGGACTACATTTATGTCGTATTGCAAGACTTTACAAGAGTTGTTCATAAGGCTTTTATTACACAGATATGTTAGTAATATGAAATAGTGATCAAAAGTTATTTTACTTAAAGTGAATCAAACATAGGATTTATTTTAAGAAAATATTCTTCAAAGTTTTAAATATAACATCATTGAAATAAGTTTTACAAGTATATACTATTTCAGTCTTTCTACTTCAAAAGCTCACATTTAATCCCACGCTACTTGCCATTTCTGAAGTTTACTAGTAATTGCTGAGTGAAACTTTTTTTCTACAATGACAATTTTTTTTTAGGAAAATATAGAATTTAAAGTAAATTTATGTTAGAGTAACTATAATAAATTTAACTTTGTTCTTATGTAGAATACAATAACTTAGGTCACTTGTGCTATTGTAATACTACTTATTCATTTTTTTAATGAGAAACTTTTAATTTGTGCACATTTTAAAACAAATCTTAGTTTAGATAAACTAAGAGAACATAAAAGTTTGACACCTTTATTTTTTCTTTACATTTTTATTTAAATGTTTTTAATGCAGGTTTTGAATGTCAATCATGATATTTTATTAAATGCAGTGTGATCATTGATTTAATGATCCTGACAAATCATCTTGATGGTACAAAGTATGCAAGAAGATTTATGAATCAATTTATATGTTGCATTTAGCCCTGTCAGTTTAGTGTGGTGACATTTAATAATTAAAAATAAAACCAATTAGAAATGCCTTTGGAGCAATAATGTACTGCTTTCAAAATGATCATAAAACATTAATAAACAGACAGTATGCGGTTAAACTGTTGAATTTTATTTATTTATTGGCGCATCATCAATGAGATCATCATATTTATTTAACTGACAGTCCTAGCCCTGTATTTTTTATCACAACAAATACTAAAACCTAAGACTTGGCTTTGTTTGAAGGTTTTTACATTGAGTTCAATGCTCCACTTTCATTTGTACTACAGCTTTTTACTGTTTATCCACATGTCAGTGCTGAAAAATGCTCATGCCTGATGATCTGTTGTGGCGGATGGAGTTCACGCAAGCGTATCTAGACTTCTAGCTCACAATTTAAGTTTTGCGAATCGGATCTACCTCATTATGAAAGGTAACACTTCCAGTCTATTTTCTAACCTTTCTCTTGGTGGCAGCCATAAATCACATTCTAATCCCAGTGCAGGTAATGTGCAGTCATGATTAAAGAAAATGCTGCCCATAATGGCCATGTGCCGCCACACACGGAGAGGAAGCCCGTCGACGACCAGGGCCATGCCAGTCTCGGGGATAATGATAATACGAGATGAAATAATGACTTTTCCCACCTTGTCCGTCCCTGGCAGGTAATTTTCTGGAGATTAACTCCCACCCTGAGCACAATTACTGGGACAGAGGAGACAAAGTCCGCACAGTAAAAATTTAATTAATGGGAAGAGGAGTCATCATTAAGAACATGTTGAATGGAGACCTGGGGTCGATGAGAGGGAGGCACTTTTGGTTAAAAGCCTACTGGCGGTTCTCAGTTCATATCGCACAAATAGATTCAGTTTCATCAAATAGTTTTGGGTCATTTTGTCGTTTGCGTTGTATGTTAATGCTGGAAAATGATGGGCCAACATGTTATTAACAGGTTGATCTCTTTGCTTTGAATAAGTAGCTGAGGTTAACATATAAACAGTATATTTGATTGGCTCTGTTTAATGTTAGGGGTTCATGTACTGAATCGTGTGTCAGGCCATGCAGTTATAGCTTTCATAGTGTTATTGTAGAATAGATGCTCAGTGGGAGTTCATTCAAGTAAGATAAGGTGCATTGAAGTGCATGTTATTAGAATTAAATAATAGTGTTTAAGAGAGAAATAATGGCCGATTAAATTGTATACGTTGTTGGTTGATTGGTATTTGCATTGCATATTTTCCTTCTTTGCTTTGAAGGTTGTTTTTATAGTTTTTTATCAACTTTAAATATAAAATATTTTGGGATTTTGTACTATGTAGACATATTATAACGTCTGGCCAGATCATTTAAGGAAATAAATATGGATCAGAAATGTAGTGATGATAGTTTCTAAATAAATGGCTAATTTATGGTTTGTCATTAAGGAAATATTCCAGTATTTTGATAAGGCACTTAAAATAGAAATTAACATGGCCAATTTTTGACAAATGTATATGTAGAGATCATATCAAGAAATCTTATAATAATAATAATAAAAATAATGCATATCTGTTAAAACAAACTATTTGAGTTGTAGACCTGTTTAAATATTTTTTAAAGCCATTGTCTTTGCAACAAAATTGTAAAATGTATTTAACTTTACACATGAAAGGCTAGCAAGTGATCATGTTAACATTAGTGCTGTCAAATGATTAAATGCAATTAATCACATCCAAAATAAGTTTTTGTTTGCATATTA
This sequence comes from Carassius auratus, assembly GCF_003368295.1. Lineage (NCBI taxonomy): Eukaryota > Metazoa > Chordata > Actinopteri > Cypriniformes > Cyprinidae > Carassius > Carassius auratus. Next base: position 4,066 of record NW_020524470.1, read on the forward strand.
TATGTATATGTTTATTGTTTGTGTATTATGTTTATATAAATACACACACATTCAGTATATATAAAAATTATTGACATGTATATACATTTATATATTTATATTAATATAATTTTTTTTTATAGATTAATATAGTTAATATATAAACATAACATATTTTGTGTTTGAAAACTTTTAAAGGAAGCACTAGATAACATGCATATAGTCTTGTCTTTACTACTGTACTACTGAGTTTCGTGTTTGTGAATCGGCCCAAATCATTAAAAACTGGACAGATGAAATTTTGTGGCACATATTCCTTTAAGGAACACAAGTGTTTACCTTCATATATCAACGTCAAAGCAGGATTCAGCAACTAAGCCTACCTTGATGAGCCTATGTGCTCAGAGCTTAGCCAATCATAGCAGAAGTCATACTGTAAATATAAAAGCCTCAAAGGGCAAACCAGCTTTTTTCAGGGTCAGAAAGAAGGTGGAAAATGGTAGTGCAAAACTAAATTACAGCTGTTTTTGCTGCAAATAATCCTTGTCTAACATTATAAGTGGACTTTGGGGGGGAAAAAAGTGTAGAATATAGACCCTTCATTACATTTACGAACCAGAAAGTTTTATATTTCTCATTTTACCGATATGAACTTCTAAAAGTTCTGCCTTGCGGTTTAATGGTCTTATTTACCGCATTAATAACTCTACCCAAACCTCATACCTGTCAGGTAAAAGTGATTCAGTGCTAGTCTCTACAACTTTGCAGGCAGGTTGTAACCTAGCAGATGATTGCTCTCACCTACTGCCCTGTTCACTGGAGGCCTCTAATCGCTTCCAGGCTGATTACCTGTCCTCTGAGACCACTGGAGACATCTACTTCTGAGAGCCCTTGGCATCATCATTTCTCCCTCAAGAGCTTTTACCAACAAACTAGCATGAAGTATGAGCACCTGATAACCTCTAAGCCTTTACAAAAAGAGGAGATACCAGTGGAAAACTGAGGAGAAACAGCACAGGAACCTAAAACACAGTTCAATAACTTTTGAAGTTCATGCAGCTTTATGGAGCTATAAAACAAAACTGGGGTAAACAGAATGGCGTCTGGGGCAAATTACACAGAAGTCCACACATAAATTGCCTATAAATTATTAATAATAAATTGTAGTATTATGGCACCTTTCTTTATAAATCAAACTACTGACACATCTAAATGTGGAAATAGATCATATGGTGTTAATAACGCTGTCTTGAGGAAACCTCACATACTGTAGATGGGTGGCACGATCGCTGCATGAGAAATTTGTGATGAGAACAGATTCGCATGACTGGTAATGAGGACTTGCGGAAAATGGTGACATTCTACCTAAAGGCATTTAACGGCCTGAATGTCTGTCTTCCACCGGGCTGTAATGAGCCCAACATCCGTAAAGCTCAATTTGTAACGGTGCAAATTCTCTTATTAGCCTGTCTGCCTCTCCGACAACCTGGTAACCTTCACAATGTGTTATGAGGAATTTGGAGATATTTGGTGGAAACAGCATGGAACAAGGTTATTAGCAGGTGATATCTAATGCAGACGTTTCTGGGTGATAACATACAAATTGCACAGTACAGCTGTTTGTCGCAGATAAATGAGTCAGTTTTGGGCTATATTTATGAAAGATGTTAGATGCAAACCAACTTTTATGTTTTTTGTTTTGTTTGTTTATGATTTGACACTGATTTGACTATGTCTGAGGACATGTTTTCCTGGGTCCTTTGAGAAAAAGGTATGAGGAAAGGCCTTGGTCTGCTTCTAAACAAACTGAAATTTGAAATCTAAATGCAATACTGGCCAAAGACACCTAAATGAACCAAAAACTGGATATTAAAATATCTTCTATAAACACAGGGGGCCTGCATTAAATCCATTTCACAGAGAACAGCCACAATGGATTGATATTTTGTTGTATAATGCAATGACATTCATACATTTTTAAGTTTAATTTCCTACTGAGAGTGTGCCAGTACTGATGCCCAGTTTGGAAAGGTTTGGGATTGTGAGGTTGGTATGAGATCCTCACCAAGAAAAGTTCTTGACTCAAGTGTGTGGAAATGTTTTGAGAGTTCTGGCACCAGCATATTGGTGGAAATGTGGCGGCTTGAGTGTTGTCTTAATGTTTAGAGGTATTTGAAGTACGAGGAAGCCAAGGGATTCTGGAAACGCTGGAGGTGTATCGATGCTTCCTGTTTTTCCTTTTTCCTTTGGGTTCAAAGTCTTGCAGTGTTACATGCACATGCAAAATCTGCTTATTGATCGCCGTACAGTTCTGAAGCATGAAAAATGTAAGATCACTTCGCTGGAGATTGTTGAACCGGTGTGTGGGTGAGCTGAGTGAAAAATAAGAAAAACATCCACTTTGGATCCGTGCAAATGTGCATCTCAAGAAATATGAACCATTAGTGAGTTTGGGATACATTTCGATTTCAGATATTGTTGCCTGTTATTCAGTTGGCTTTTACTCTAGTCCGGTTTTCAATAGGAAAACCAATAGGATTTGGTTCTTTCATTCTGTCTTTTTATCTGTCTGTCTTTCTTTCTTTCTTTCTTTCTTTCTTTCTTTCTTTCTTTCTTTCTTTCTTTCTTTCTTTCGTGTCTGTTCACTGTTCTATCTATCATTTTATCTGTCTGTCTTTCTGTGTCTGATATCTGACTTTCTGTCCATCATTTTGTTTTTCATTGTTTCAATCCTTCTATTTTTTTTTGCCATTCTATTATTCTATTGTTCTTTTGTTCTACTTTTAGGTTAATTTATTGTTCTATTGAATGGCACAACTCTGTAGATGAAATATAAAACAAGTTGCTAGTTCGTACAACACTAAAGAAGCAAATTCTGTTCTAAAACCAAGAAGCAAATTTCACAAAAACTGTTAACGAGTAATAAATAAGGCTGCTGAGCTTGTATGGATCCCCCTGTGTGTGTTTAAATGATACAGATTCATTTTTTAGGCAGGCGTTTTGTGTTAGCAGTATTTTTCTGATTAGCCTTTTAACTTCATTGTTACCAGAAATGTGAAAAGATTAAAGCAGGATAATTGGGTTTACATTTTTAAATGAAGTTTAAATTATCTAAATGATCCAAATTTACAGAAGGTTAAAGAGAGATGTTCATTTTGAGACTCCATAGATATGGTTCTGTAGACGTCTTCTGTGAACAGCTCTTATAATCATCCCTCACACTCCATAACATCCCATCATTCCCCATGTGGGGATGAATAATAGTTTTCCCACCCCTGTGGAGACCAGGACCACCCATCTTTACTGCATTAACCACAGAGGAAGGGAACGCTTCGAAAAGCTCCACTGCTTTTCACCTTGAAATGAGACAGTACATCACTTGAAGGTCACTGCGTGATCACTTTGAGCATTTCAATTAAACACTCATTTAGGACATTCCTCATCTGTGATTGAATGTCCTTGTGGACCTATCAGAATGTTGTTTTCTTTATTTTCATGACTATGAAAATTGTCGAGTCACACTGAAGGCATCAAGGGCTATTTGACCAAGAAGGAGAGTGATGGGGTGCTGCGCCAGATGACCTGGCCTCCACAGTCACTGGACCTGAACCCAATCGAGATGGTTTAGGGGTGAGCTGGACCGCAGACAGAAGGCAAAAGGGCCAACAAGTGCTAAGCATCTCTCGGGGAACTCCTTCAAGACTGTTGGAAGACCATTTCAGGTGACTACCTCTTGAAGCTCATCAAGAGAATGCCAAGAGTGTGCAAAGCAGTAATCAAAGCAAAAGGTGGCTACTTTGAAGAACCTAGAATATGACATATTTTCAGTTGTTTCACACTTTTTTTTGTTATGTATATAATTCCACATGTGTTCATTCATAGTTTTGATGCCTTCAGTGTGAATCTACAATTTTCATAGTCATGAGAATAAAGAAAACTCTTTGAATGAGAAAGTGTGTCCAAACTTTTGGTCTGTACTGTACTGTGTATATATATATATATATATATATATATATATATATATATATATATATATATATATATATATATATTTGCCTCTCTTATTCTCATTTGTATTCACTTCTAAACTTATAAAATATGTAAAGTTCTTTCAATGTAATCATGTATATGTTTTTTTAAGAGAACATTTTGTTCATGACCATTGTTTTCTTTTTGACCCTTAGAGTTAAACAGGCTGTTTTTGCTACTGTATTGTTAAGACTTCTATATGTAAATTAGTGTAGTTATGATTGGCTATCCACTTTGCATGCAAAGTGAGGGCAGAACTGCCGAATACTGAATAGTCATCTATATATAAATGTCGGCATCTATGCTTCCATAAATGTTTTGGGTGGACTTGTGTGGGAAGTGTTACACTGTAAACATTAATGCATGTCTGCATAGTAGATTGCGTTCTTTTATATTAAAAAGCAAGGAAATATTCTTTCTCATTTTGTTCCAAACTGTTGAGCATATATATGCACTGCCATTCAAAAGTTTGGGATCAGTAATATTTTATCATAATATTTATTTTAGTAATAAATTGTAATATTATATGATTTTAAAATGTATATTTTTTTTACTGCCTCATGGCAGTTCGTACATATTTTACGAGGTTTTGCTAAATCGTATATATTTTAAGAGTTGCACAATTCATATGAATTTGTACGAATTACCTACACCTAACCGAATTGGTTGTGATATAGCGTTGGACATTACTCCAGTTTTCAGTGTCACATGATCCTTCAGAAATCATTCAGATTTATCAGCAATATGATGATTTATAATCAGTTTTGAAAACAATACCGCTTAATATTTTTTTGGTAACAGGATTCTTTGAATAAAAAAGTTTAAAGTAACGAATTATTCAAAATAGAAACTCTTCTGACCATACAAGTCTTTGCAATCACTTTTTTATCATTTTAACACATGCAAAAAATGTACTTTTTGTTCATCAAAGAAACTTGTAGTTTGTCGTATTTGAATTGTCGTATTTGCATAGTTACGATTTTGTTGGATCTCTAATGCAAATTTCTCTAAGGTTGATGGGATTCTTCAGGGAACAGAATTCATCTTGACATTGATAACCCTTTGGAAAAGAAGTAAAAAACCTGACAGTGACACCTTATCAAACTCACATAATGGAGAGATCACATTTCACTTCATATCATTTCTCCAAAACCGGACTCCATTATGACTGTTCAAACTGTCACAGACACAGAACAACTACAACATGATTGAGATGTCATGCTGCAATAAACTGCCAACATGTCAAATCACAAGCAGAAACAAAACCAGCAACAAATGCGCAACAGAAATCAATGCTGCCCGCTGTAAACCAACATCAATATAACGGGGCCGCTTTATTCATTCACTCGCTATAGTCCACACCTAGATGATTGACAGCTTAAGAACAGCTTGTAGTCTGGGAGGTTTGGCAGTTGCACTTTTTCCCTGCTGCACGACCGACTGAGTGCGGGATTGCAGCCCCTACAAAGAGCCTAGCCTCTGGGTAACTTCTCAAGAGTCTGTGTGCTTCTGTTTAGGGGCCACTGGCTGTGCCCTCCACTGGTCTCTCTGTGCCACCCTCACAGGCTAGCGATCAGACAGCTCCTCTACTCACACAAACACATTTGTGAGACAAACCGCACACTGTGCCATCAGAGACAGCAGGGCGTTTCAGACACATAAATTAAGGGCGGGTGGGCATGTAGGCACTTGTTTTTGTGTGAGAGAGCTGATTCATAAATGGTTTAGAATGTTTTTCATGCATTTCATCAATGCCAAATAGAGGCAGAATGTTAGTGGTTTGAGGAACCATCTCTAGTACAGTTGCTAGTGCTTGGGATTAGGGGTTTGTTGAGATCACTATATATTAAAATTTGTTGAATAACTCATCCTACGTTGTGGTAAAGATATGAATGTCTGAGTTGTTGTAATTAATCAATTAACCTCTTGAGTGCTGAGGCATTTTTTTTTTTTTGCATAAATTTGACATTTCCAAATGCAAATATTTATTATTATTATTATTATTGCATGCAATGTGTTTTTGTATTTCTATGTTAGGAGAAGCACCTTTGCCTTCGTCATTATTTATTTATTTTAACATTTCTATTTCTTGTTTTATTTAATCTTTATTTCAGTTTTAGTTTTAGTAAAGATTTGGGTTTTTGTTAAATGTGAGCCAAAATCATCACAATAAAACTAAATTAAACTGCTTCAGTCTGTGTGCATTTAAATTAATACACGAGTTTCACAATTTTAGTTAAATTATTGAAATAAATGAACTTTTCCACGATATTCTAATTTATTGAGATGCACCTGTATATATATTCTTGGTTATTCGCTGAATCTTTGTCAAGCATTTCTAAAATAGTGATTGCTGAAAAAGCTGTTGTTACAGATGGAGGAAGCTTTGAACTGTGAGCATTAAAAATATTGCATCAAGCTTTTTATTTAAAAAGCGCATGGAGAAGCTTGTTGTTTGTTATACATGTCACATTTATTTCAAACAAACAGTCACACTTCAGCAATATCTGTCTGTTAGGTCTATAAGCTGTTTTGAAGTGTTGCAGTCAGCATTCACTCTAAATGAGAAAGCAATCACCACTCAGCCAGTCGCTATAATTACCATGCTTTTCTATCCTGAGAATCACTTCAGCACGTAAATATGATGACTCTGAGCTGAAGTGTGCATACCTTTTCACAAGAGACGTGAACGACTCTCAGCTACATAATTCAGGCCTGAGAGCATCTCCATGTCTCCAGCACAGCAGCATGGGAGAAAATGAGGCGCAGGACGTTTTGTAGCACCTAATCATGTTAGCTGGTTTAATCCTGGACTTGTGCTATGCAATTCAGGTCTCTATCATTTTCCTGTTGTTTTTCATTTTCAGATTCACGCTTGCATGAAAACGTTGAGGGAGACATGTTCTTCATTACAGGGAAACAGTTTCAGTATGCTGCTTTGAGAAAGTCAATCACCAGAAGAGATGTAGGCGCCACTTAACCGCGTTCAGCTTTTATTACATTGCTTTTTTTTATGAACATCAGGGAAAATGTAACAATAGAAGGCTTGTGATTGGATTTATTCACCCCCCAAGCAGTTCCAAAACCTTTATGCATTTATTTACCTTTAGAATTTCCTAAGTACAGCATTAGTTACAATGGTTTTCAAATGCAAAATGATTTGCATTATAGTTCTTTTAAATAGTTTGATTACATTCAGATTTAAAGGCTCTTGATTTAGGTTCATATGGGCATTCTCTTTTCTATACATATAGCTAGATATAAAATATAAACATAAATATATAAAATCAGAGAAAAAAATAGAAAAATCTCAATTGTCCCGTTGTACCATATAAAATATTCCATCCATCTTAATGTAATATATAAAGATATTTGTCAGTTGCTGTAAGTTGTAAGTAAAATATTTTAACAAAGGATTCGTCAGTTTGATTCAAATGAGTCGGGTAGAGTGAAGTACTGGTTTAAAAGAGTCGTTTTTGTTTTTGATTCATCAAACAGAATTAGCTCATAAGAGTGATTTGTTTTTGACTCACTAAACCGAATCAGTTCAGAAGTCTTTTTTTTTTATCAGACTGACTACAATTTGTTTCACTGTTGCTGAAATCGCTCACTCATTCACTCATTCACAAATCCCTGTATAGTAGTGTATGGGAATTTAGTTCACTATATCTGGAAGTTGTGAACAAATAAGTGAACGGATTCGGACGGTGACGTATACACTGCGCGTGAGACTTGGAGCTGTTGCAAAAACATTGTCATGTGTACTTTTATATTACATGTACCTTATTTTAGAAAATAATATTAATAGCAATAATACTCAAAATGACTTTATATTGCAATTATACATACCTCCGCGTCAGCTTTGTGGTTTCATCGATGGTACATAATTCTTTTTTGTAATGCTTTTATGTTCATAATCATTGAATAATATTAAAATACTGAGAACAAAAATAAACACATTAAAACGTTCATATTTGTATGTATTTATTATTTTTAGTATCTTGACACTCGCGCAAAAAAAAATAATCCAGCAACTGTCGTTTTTAGGTAAGCAAGACCTTGGCCTGATTGTACCAATTATTCTGCCACATGCTTTGCGTGACCTCTGCTGATATCCTCATAAATCAATCAGCAAAATAACTTCCTGTTTCTCCTGACCCAAGGGGGGGGGGGGGGGAGGGGGGGGGGGGTTAGTATAAGTCAGGTTAGTATAAGTCAGGCAAGTTTGACAAAGTCTGCTCAAATCTCTGAAACGCGTTTATGTAATAGTTTTGAAGTGTTGTTTAACAAGCCCTAAGACACTACGGATTGAGCATAAGGTGATGGCAGGAGGGAAGTCAGAGCTTGTAAAGGCCTGTTATGCTTTTATGAAGAAGCAATATATTTTAAATAGGTGTTTATGACCGATATATAAATCTTTTACTGCGAACCATGTGGAATTTATTGCCAATAACAGTTGTTGATAGTCTGTTCTCTCACCTGAGTATCATTTTAGGGGTCGTTCTAGCCATTTGTAATTGTAACACACACACACACACACACGCACAAAAAAAAAACATACAAAAACTACCTTGCTGATACTAAAATAATAATATAGTTTTAATGTAGGCATTTTCAAAACACATTGACCAAAATTATTTATATTATATTATATTATATTATATTATATTTATTACATTTTATTGAGAGTATGACTTAATTGATATTCTTTTATATATTATTTTATAATTGTTTATTTATTTATTATTTTATTTGAATGCATTCATAAAAACTGCTGCCAACCTTCTAAAATGTGAATTATATTTTAATGCATAAAACTACAAAAATGATATCCCAATGCATAAAATGCATTATTATTATTATTATTTTTTTTTAGGTACTGGGATTTATTAACATTTAAACACATTCTATCAGTCAAATTCTGACAGAATGCTTAAAATCTTTTTTTTTTTTTAATAGGTCAGTAATATTTCTAAAGGATCTGATTGTGGTACCATACACAGTACATAACATTCCTTTGCTGCCAAGGCACAATTTTTGCTCCTTCATAGCAAATTTGTAAAAGTGTTTTATTTTATTTTTATTTTTGAATACAAAGAGAAAAAAATTATCTACAAAGAGAATAATTTCAATAAACCACCAAGTATCTGAAGTGAGGTTTATGTGTGGGGACAGTGTGTGGAACCATTAAAATACTCTAAGCCTTTGATCCAAGGAAAAAGCAGTCACTGTTCTGTCACTGAAGACAGGCGATTCAGGGAAGGTCAATGAAACGAAGTCTTAATTGCTGGATAATGCTACATGTGCCTGCGGTTTGCATGACAAATAAAAGCAAGCTCACAGAGGTAAAAGCAGAAAGCAGATATTGTAGCAACGAATGTGCCCGAGCGAGTTGATGTGTCTTGTACATACATTGCCGGTACATTTCAAAGACTCTTTGTTTTGGTTACTGTGGCGTCTTTGTTCCAGAGATCAGAGTGAAGGAGTCGTGAAACTCATCAGCATGCGGCTGCATAGTCCCACAGGGTCAGAGCTCTCATGAACACTGTTAAAGAAATACACTGGTGTCACAAGATGATTCAACAATACCACAATGATTCATTTAACCCTTGACTCCTCAGACGTGTGTCCAGCAGCGCAGTGTTTGACTCCACATTCGCGATGGGAAACTTCAGGGCAGGGTTTCACCAGCCGTTATGTAAAGTTCATAGAAGAGGCTTAGTCACAGCTCCAGTCAAAATACGAGGCTCCTAAATTACACTTTTAATATGAAATGTGACACATGTATAGCATCTCTGCTTCATGTGTCATGTGCTCACTTTGCCAGTTGCACAGATCTAATTAACAACTTAATTACAACTGAACATAACAGTCATCCACCATGGCAGCAACCTTTGTGCCTTTGAATTGTCCTGCTTTAAAATGCTTTTCCATACTTTCTTCCTTTTTTTCTTTTCTGTTGCTTTCAAATTCCCCTCTCGCGCACCTATTTCTCCACATGGCAAAGGTGGCAGGTAATTTTAGTCCTTCCCCTAGAGATTCTAATTGATTATCTCCCAGTCCACTGATGAGCAGCATTTGCATTTAACATGAGCAGTTAAGAGCGCGGCACACGGCACTTCAAAAGCCTGTATTTTCTAATGGAGCCGGGCTGCTGGGTAATTAATCACACAGACACATTAAATGCTTATACAACACTTAAACAGCTAGTAAAGATAAAATACAGGAAGAAGCATTCTGCTACAGAGAATAAAGAACGGCTTGTGATGGCATCTATCGAACGATGCTGACGGTCCAATTTTGTGTTTTTAGAAGTTATGAAATGATGGATTGCCTCTTGCTGAGCAGCACAGAAGGCGTTGCCCTCACTCAGAAGCTGAATATTAAATTCATTAAAATTAATTAATTGGGCATTGAACTTGAAGTCAAGAAGAACAGAAACTTACGATTAGCTCATGTGACCTCCAGGGCAAAACTTTATCTGTTGTTGATTCAGTCTGATATTCCATAATATATTTTTTTTTATTTAATTTTTTATTTTAGTACTGTCGAATATTTTCTACTCTTTATTTTTCAGGCACTGCCTGGAAAACGGCCTGTGCTTGACATTTAATAAAAAAAATGTAGTTGTTTTTTTTTTTGTCACGCACAGATGCTGAGCCGAAGAATCACCCTCCCAACAGACATGAATTGCTTTTGTGAGTCTTATCAGATCTGACGTACACAAGAATTGTTTTGACAAGAAGTGCATCTCCTGCACTGTTTCTCCCCCGTCTTCCTCGTTGAGCATCTTTCATGAGAAGAAAGCTTGATTCTGTCATATTGTGTATCCGAACAACTAAGCTAAAAGTCTAGTGCCTCACTTTAGTGCACAGGGGTCTTTGTAAATGCATGAAACGGGAAGTGAGAAAGTGCTTTTGTTTTAGGACTCACGCAAACCTTTACTGTCCTGTAACTCACACACATTTTGCCTTAGAGTGACCTCTGATTAAGTACCCTGGGTATTTTTAACCCTCTGGTTCTCCGCAGTTGTCAGTCAAAAATTAACTTTTTTTGAATTCAGGGGAATCAATGTACTATATTTTATTTTGATAATGTTTTTATTTTGTAGTTTAGGGGACTTTATGCTACTAAATTATATTTATGCAGTAATATAATCCATTCATTACTTTTTTTCAACAATACCACAGTGATTCATTTAACCCTTGACTCCTCAGACGTGTGTCCAGCAGCGCAGTGTTTGACTCCACATTCACGATGGGAAACTTCAGGGCAGGGTTTCACCAGCCGTTATGTAAAGTTCATAGAAGAGGCTTATATATTTATTTATTATTTTTTTTAAAGAAGACACTTGGCAGATTATTGCTGTGAAATAAAAAGAAAAGAAAAAAAGGACAAGATTTATTGTTATGAAACTGCTCGAAATACAAAAGTTACAAAAAAGTTTGTTGTTATGAAAAATGCTAAAATTGTATATAATATGTATTTTCCCAGACATGCTTTACTTATACAAATCAAAGCCAATAATCTAAAAAGTTGTGTTCCAAATTTGAGGTTGACATTTAAAAAACTGAGATGTCAGTAAAATTTTATTTGGGTGTAGTTCCAAACATTAGCTGGAATTCATTTCCCAATTGTTTCCAATGTTGCCATTTTTAAGGGTGATCTATTTTATTTTATTTTTTTATTATTTATTTATTTTCTGGGCCATTATACCTTTTTGAATCATGTCCATCATTTTTTTTTTTTTTTTTTTTTTTACATTTTATTACATAGTAAATGGCAAAACCTTTATTAAGTTTCATACCATTCCGATTAAGTAAAAAATATAGAAAAAGCAAACACATTTTTTTTGTCAAAAATTACCAAAGAGCAACAGAGTGTTAAAGTTGTTCAATGCGTTTCATGTTTTCAAGACAATATTTCAAGTTCATCTGGATCTTTCAGGACCCTTTTAAATTCTGTTCTATTCAGTTGCACGTCTTGCTGTTCACACACAATGTGATTGCCCAACTAAACCTCTCCAGAGTGTTAATTCCTGCCCCGGACTCAAATTCACCATGTGCAGTGGAGGTTAACTTTTGGGGAGGGATGTCTATATGTCGCTGGAGATTTTTGTGCACTGTATGTTATTTATGGTATATTTTAAAAGAGTTTTGTAGCCCGAGTTTTGTGCTGCACATTAAAATATACATGAAATGTTGGCTACATTAGGTACACAGGTGAATTCAGGGTAAAAGGCAGTTTGCATTGAAACTCAGTGGTGATATAACTGAAGATGAGATTGAAGCTTTCAATTATATTAATAGCTTGACTGCAACAGAATGGAGCAAAACACAGGGATCTTAAATCACATTACTCAGAGCTGCACTCAGAAAAGGTTCTGTTACTCACTTCTAATTTTTGAATCACTAAATGGTTCCAAACGAAATCCTTCATTTCAAAAGAGACTTATGGCTTCTTTATTGATATGAAAGCTTTGAAAGCATAAGATTTCACCCTCCCTGCATAATCACTCTCCTAAGCCACGCCTACTCCAAAACACATGAATGTGCACAGGCAGACCAGAGGCTAAACAGCGACACAATGAGAGATGACGTTGGTGGAGAATTGAATACAATGCTGTCAGATTACCTCATGTCTCATTCCCTGGTGTGAAAACACTACAGTACAAAGCACATCATTTTACAGTAATAACACCTTCCCTTGTCGCTCGGTCTGCAATAACATAATGGAATGCTATGATGACGCATGATGTAACAGGATGCACAGAGGTATGCAAATGCAGTGACAGGCAGGTAGGACAGCCTATTATAGCCCTGGGACCAAGGGATATGATATGACGAACATTTTACATCCCTACGCATTCCACAGACGATGCAAATACATCTAGACCACTTAACCTAATGATTGTTTTCTCAGATCCCTATTGTATGCCCTCAGAACACTAGAAGTATGCAACATGTTGCACTGGACAATTTTGTGATAATCTTGAACATCTTTAATCACTGTCATTATAGGGATGAGAGCGAGCCAAACTTTTCTGTAAATTCCTCTGAAAAAGAAAGATATGCATATAGCATTAGAAAATCACAAGATCACTAAACGGTGACTTATTTTTTTATTTTTGGTAGAATCGTCCCTTTAATATATATATATATATATATATATATATATATATATATATATATATATATATATATATATATATATATATATATATATATATAAACTACAGTATTGATGCTGTCTGGTGAGTTAGACAAGTGCAGCGTTATAAAATGTCACCGTATCGTAATGAAATGTTTTGAAGTTTTTTCAATCGATCATTGATGACAATTCATCCTCAAACTCATCCCTAATTAAAATCTCAAAGACTAGAGAGTGTCATTGGGAAAATGAGCCACTCGATTTTAGCAGTTAGCAACTGGACTGTGGCCTCAGTCAGGAGACACACCAGTAATTTGTCAGGAGAAGTGTTTTGCTCTAGTTAGAGAGATTGCCTCTGTACATTCACTGACCCGCTGAACCGGGATGTGGCACATCTCTCAGCGAGAGCTCTAAGCACATGCTTTTCTGTCATGCTTATAATCTGGGCCCCAGCAGGTACCGTCTTTGTCTCTTCTGTTTCTCTCGTGCCACCACAGATGACAATCGGACACATGTTAAATGAGATGTTCTTTGAAATGCGCACACTCTTGAAGGAGCAAGGTCTATAGCAATCTATTCAGCTCCTCCCATTCTACCTTCTCGGCAAGCGCTACAACTCAATCATTGAGCGTTGCACTGCGGGAGTTTAAATATGAATGGACAGATTCAGGTTGTGTAGAACAGCACTTCAGGGTTAAACGCGACAATTTGTGCTGCGCCACGCTGATGCACTAATGTGGAAGAAATTGCTTCAGAGCCTTGGCTTTGTCCGTTCTCTTGCAGAGTTACTGAGTTTCTCCACAAATTAAAGAGAAAACAACCTTGATACTGGGTTTGAAAGTCCCCCGGGGGGATGAATAAATCGCCTCACCTGGGCTCGTGGGGGGTGGAGAGGCTTTAGGGGTGCGATTCAGTAATTTGTTGCATAAGCCTGGTCTGTTGTTTGAGAAAATTAACACAGAGTGCATTTGTTAACATACTGAATATCACATTACCCAGTAGACACTGTGTTTATATAATGCTTAACCACTAGGGGTTTAATTAGGTGAGAATTATATCATATTGTGTCTAATTTTCAGATCAGGGTCATGGTTAGGAAACATGTATTAAACATATAATAATAATAATAATAATAATAATAATAATAATAATAATTATATATATATATATATATATATATATATATATAGTGCAGACCTTTTAAAATATTTTTTTATATTACAAATCTACTTATCAAAATATTTATTTAATGTTTTATAAGAAATAGAAAATAGAAATATACATGTATGGGTCTGTCTTTCTGATCTGTCTATCTATCTATCTATCTATCTATCTATCTATCTATCTATCTATCTATCTATCTATCTATCTATCTATCTATCTATCTATCTATCTATCTATCTATCTGTCTGTCTGTCGTTCTTTCTTTCTTTCTATCTGTAGTTCTGTTATACTATCTCTCAAACTATTTATATACATTTTTCATATGTTTAGATTGTACATAATATATATTTAATATTTTTTACTAGAAAAATATAAAAAATATTGGATACGGTGACATTTTATAACGCCGCACTTGCCTAACTCACCATAAATACACCTATTTCATATTTTTATGGATAAAAGATTGTACATTTAATAATCAAGATATTTTGTTAACATTTTAAATTACACTCACATAATATCGACCTTTCTTTGTATCTATCTACATATAGTTTTACATTTGTTTGTTTTTTATTTATTTATATTATACATTTACCAATCAAAATAGTTTGTTAATATTTATAACCCATAAATATTTACAATGCGTTGAGCTGAAGGTTTATCAGCATTGATTAGTGAAGTTGTGTTTCAGCAGCGGCAGAAGTCTTAAGGCTGGTTCACACGGCAGGATAATTAGGCCGATTTTAGCCCCGATTCACCCATTCCGACAATCTTAGGATGCTCCGATTATCGCAAAATAATCTGGTCAAAAATTCCTGCCGTGTGTGGTGTGTTAAGACTGCTCTCCTCTGCTCGGAAGAATGTCAGGACCGCTCCGATCTCAAATCGGGGATATCCAACATGTAGGATTTATTTGGCCCGATTTCTTCTCGTGTGTGGTGTCCCCCGAGGACAAACAATCACGCAGCCTGTGGACTGTGGCGTGTAGCCAATCAGAAAGCGAGGTGACGAGGCAGTGATAGTACCGGGAAACAAAATCAAAACAGCCGGCGTATATAATATAACAAATACAAATAAATTCGATGGGAATAACTACATCCACAACTGCAGTCCACCAGAGTACATGGAAACTAATATATGAACGTTTATTTCAACGGTTATTAATCGGTGGAGTACGTAACAACATTTCTATGAGATAAAACAACTAAAAACAAAACAAAACAACTTATCTCCATATTATGATATAGCAAGTATAGTCCATGCTCGCGTCGTCTCCACCTCTTTGACCATCGCCTTTTCTTGTTTTTCTTATGTTTTCTTTTCCGTTAAAAACAAAGCACAAACTATGGCCACTGCATCCTCTTCGTCCGCCATGATTGTTTACTCTGAAGTCAGTTTGATTTCGAGGGATTTTGCGAGATTTCCTGTCTGACCTGGGAATGCTCGGGAATCAAATCGGTTCGTGTGTGATGTGTTGATATTGCCGTGTGGCTGCACACCACACACGGAACGACCAAAACTGTTAGACCCGTGATTTTTTATCGCCGTGTGTGGGGTCTCTCATATTTGGAAAATCGGCCGACAATTTTAAAATCGTCCCGTGTGAACCAGGCCTTAGTGTTCACCTGCAGCTCTGATCTCTGCCCACCACGTTATGATTCAAAAGTGATGTGACAGTTTGCTCAAGCTAAAATTAATTATTCAGTGGGGTGACCATGTACAATGTGAGTCAAACAGGGAAGATCAACAGAGACCTGAATATGACTAGTAAAAGATTAAATGAAAAAAAAATCACATTAACCAGATTTGTATTTCCCAGGCAATGCCATTTTAACTTTTTGATACCATAAAAGTTGTCCACATGACTTGTGTGCTTTAAGTCTTATGAAAGCTTGTGCAATGAACAAACCCAAATTTACCAGTGAGTCATTATTCACTGACAGTCTTTCCCTCTAGCGCACTATTAGCTTAGGAACTGCTGCAATGGGATCACTGAGTACAGGATTTTCGTTCTGGAAGTTGTCTGACATAAAACGTGTTCATTATTTGACAGGTATAGTGTTGCCAAGAGTGATAGATAGATATTATTTTTCAATGAGCCAAATCTGCTTGTTCAGAACTGCCTGTGTGGGCACTGGCTAGACACCATGCAAGGAAATAGTGACATAACCTTTTATTATAGGAGCTAAAAAGATGATTCCAACCTACAGATATTACGATGATATAAGACCAGTGTGAAAAATATATACAGCATGAAAACATTTTTTACTGTGTATCAGCATTCACAAACAAACAGAATGCAAAGGTAGTATTATATTTAGCACCAGATATCAAAATGATAAATTATAAAAAATTTTTGGGGGGGGGGGGGATTTCTACTTTTTGTCAACATCACAGGTAATGTCCTTGTCCTTCATCACGGTCCATCAAAAGCAGCTAATGAATTTAGAGCTGATTCTGCAGGTAATCCTTCTGAGAAGCCTTTGAGGAGCTTCGTTCAAATAATCAGTGATAAATGACTCACTAGTAAATTGTTTTGCTAAGGTGAAGCTGTGTAAACATTGTTTTGGTACACAAATGCACGAGCGAGCTCCTCTCTCACACAAACATTTCAGTAATTAAACAACGTTAACATCGCGCTGCCGGCAAACACGCTGATCCGCATTCAAAGGGGACCGAGAGAATCTGGAATAATTGATCAAAGACGGCCCTGGGTGCTGGCGTGCAGGAGACAGAGGCTCGCATCACGCACATGTTCAATTTTTGATAACGCACAGATAGTAACACAGACTTTCGAATGGAACGATTCCCACAGCTGTGGCGTAATGGTGTCTGAAGAATATCCCATGTGACGTTTAGCCTCAGAAGTGCAACCCGCCCTCTGAGCGCTGCTGAGACAGTCTGACAAGCCTCACATTTGTGGGAGAAAGTTTGAAGTGTACTGTAAACGCTGTGCAAGGTTGCCCAACTTAAATTGGTAGAAATGTACAGCTGTGTTTTCTGACTCATTCTTAACTCGATGACACAAACACACTTTGTGGGAAATATCTACACCTTTTGTAGCAGTTTTACATCTAGAAAGTGTTTCATAAGTCATAGAAAACCTAATTTTGTCTGTTATGCAAACAATTCTCCTTGAGTTGATTCTTTCGAAGTTCAGTTTTTCCTTCAAAAACCATTTCAATAAATTCACCATTAATTGGATTATTTATGATACATGCGTTTAGGAAAAATGTCCTTGTAGTTACTTTGAAACTTCATGAAAATTGTTGTTATTTTTTGTACCCAAAAAGCACATTGCTCAGCATGACTGTTTTTCTCATGCTGAGAGTCTTTCGTAGGTTTCTGGGAAAGTGGCACACATCAGACTAATGCGTTTGTGCGTCTGCAACACAAACTAAGCAGGACTTAAGTATGACAGTGTGAAGCAGGCTTTCAGTAAAAATGTTGTAGAATGCGCTCATGTTTCCCATTTTCCCATTTTTATGTGTTACCAGAAACTCATTATAGAAAAACAAACCATTAAACCATGAAACCTGTTGCAGAACATCAATGTAATCATATTAGTAATTGTAAGATTTGCACGTCCTTAGAAATTGCTCTGTCGCAAAATTAAAATAAATTTAAAGTTATTACGAAGATAGAGCGAGTGTGGATCCATTACTTGAAAGTGATGTTACTGATTGATCTACACACCTAAAACTGAAGTTGAGCACAGTGAATTTTTATTTTATTTTTATGTATGTGCAAATACTGACATATCTGATTAGGTAAATAGAAAATTGAGTTAGTCTGTGATTTTATAGTATTTAGTCAATTCTATTAATTAAAAAAATGTTCAATGACAAAGGCACATTTACCTAATTTGACATTATATTGATTTCATTCTTTATATTTAAAAATATTATTTAGAATATTAGGATTAAAAATTCCTTAAACTTTACAAATCCTTTATAAGTTATGGATTCTGTCACTACATGTGGATATATTCAGCATATATCCATATGCACTTGTAATCATAATATAAGAAAACTAATGCACACATACAGAGAATATATACTTTTACACAGCGTTTATTAACAAATAGTAATAGTAAGTGCAAATGGTCCGCCTTGTTTGCAGAGGCTATTTGTGCTAACTCCGCCCATCAACATGTGATTGGGCTAGTCAACACTACAAAAGATGGCTGTCAAACATCAGTCTTTTTGACACGATCGACCCAAGTTCGAACCCACATTTTGAAAACTTTGGGTCCTTCTTTTTAAATCTCATATTACACCGGAAAGGCATTCATTTTACATAAAAATTAAGACAATAATAAAAAAGTTGAAAATAAATGTAGGTGTTAGGAGGGCTTTACTATCCCAGTTAGGTAGCATCTATTTAATAATTGGAATTAAAATGATAATTTACACTTAATATGTTATTGCATACTGTTTTATAATGAACTACAATACTTAGGTAACGATATTTGCTACTATTTACATCAAGTAGAATAAATAGCAGAAAATCCTATTTACTATTTACACTATGTTAAAATAGGATTTTCTGCTAAAGAAAATCTTATATAGCTATTTGCACCAAATAGCATATCACTAAAAAGACTGCTATTTTCACATTTAATTGCTATTTGTACTTAGTGTAAATAGTCTCTATCACTATTTACACTTCTAGTGTAAATAGCTGCTGGCTGCCATACTTTTCAGAGTGTCAGAGTAGTCAGTTCAACGATTTCAATGAAAATGGTGCAGTACATATGTATGCTTTCAGAAGTCCAATTTGCTGTGTTGACTTTTGATGTTGTCTTTTTTAGTTCAGAAGATTGAGGGCACCTCAAGTGGCATTTTTTGTGTAAAGTAGCCTACATCATGTCCAATAGATGTCTATAATTTTATGTCTTCAATCATGCCCAATAGAAGTCAGTAATAATAATTGTTTTTAAATGTATTCTTTTAGAAAATGTGAGAAAAGATTCTTCAGATTTGGCCTGTTTGTCATCATTTTAAATGTTTCAGAGTGTCTTCACAAGGAGCAGTTAGCGAACAATCCCAAGATGATTGGGACTCCTGGGGTCAGAGGGTGATTGGATTTATGATGAAAAGAGAAGTGTCAAATGCTGAAATAAAATTTGTGAGGAATGCTAAATTAAGGATGACTTTGAATTTTACCCCGTGCTTTGCTTGCCCTCCGGTCATGGAGTTAATGGGAAATAAAACTACTGAACATTACAAAAAAAAAAAAAAACAGTTATATATTCAAGCAAAGACCCGCTTGACCCTTGAGTGATATGATCAGATGTACTTGAAGGAACTGTGAAGTTGAAAGAAAAGCCTCCAAACTGGAAGTAATTGTATTCCACTGCTTATTTGCTATGCATGGCTGGATGGATTCAAAGCAGTGCATTAAAGCATTAAAATGCCATAACTAGAGTCAGTGTTCAGTGCTGCACAGCTGGTGTCGGCTGCCTCTGCGGGGAGCTTCTTAAGATACTCATACATTAACAGCCATTTCACATTTTTAGTGACTAATATTATAATACCTAGAACCACATTATAATTATATTTCTGGTGGTGATTTGCCACATTTATCATTAGAAGCATGCATTTCACACAACACAGAAAAGACAAAAACAAACCACAGGCAATTTGATATGTCAACACTTAAAGGGTTCAGCCAAAAATTAAAATTAACCTGTGTTTTACTCACCCTTGATGCATCCTAGGTGTATATGAATTTCTTCTTTCAGACAAATCCAATCGGAGTTATATTAAAAATTGTCCTGGCTCTTTAATGCGTTTTCATAGTAATGAAAGTTTCAATAAAGCTTTCATTACAGGTAAACCAATAGTTTTTGTATTATTTTTTTTATCCACAAGATGTCAAATAAAGCGCGCACATCCATAATAAAACATGCCTCACACAGCTCCGGGGTGTGAATAAAGGCCTCCTCTAGTGAATCCATGCACTTTTGTAAGAAAATATTAATATTTAAAATGTAATAAACACTTCTTTCTCACTTCGTCTAATTGTGGTACGCTGAAGCTGTACCTGTGGATGACGTAGGGCATCTGTGTTGCATGACGAATGCAGAGAGAGAACAAAACTAAATGCCAGTCATGAATTAGAAGTACAAACTGAGGATTTGTAAAAAAAAAAAAAAATATATATATATATATATATATATATATATATATATATATATGTCTGAGGGAATTTTGAAATAAGCCAAAAGGAGACTGGTTATTTACGCCCCGGAGCTGTGTGATACACGTGTATATTATGGATGTGCATACTTTATTTGACGTCTTGTGGACTGTTGAAAAAAAAAAAAAAAAACACCCACCCATTGCAATGATAATGCTTGGAAGAGCCAGGACAATTTTTAATATAACTCTGTTTGGATTCAATTCAAAGAAGAAAGTCATATACACCTATATAATGCCTCGATGGTGAGGAAAACAGGTTAATTTTCATTTTTGGGTGAACTAACCTTTTAAGCATTATCACAAGCCAAAATACTGAGTTTCAGCGCAATTATGAGAGTAATATTGATTTCATGCAACACTTCTGAAAACAAAAAGTCAATATCAAGTAACTTCAGGCAAAATATAGCCAGTCATTAACATGAATTTTATGAAAGTCTAAATTGAAAATGGACTCTCCCTGAGGCCATCCAAGATGTAGATGAGTTTCTTTCTTCATCATTATATCACCTGCTCATCAATGGATCTTCTGCAGTGAATGGGTGCCGTCAGAATCAGAGTCCAAACAGCTGATAAATACGTCACAATAATCAGTAATCAGTAATCCATTTGAGTCCAGTCTATCTGTTAACATCTTGTGTAGTGAAATGCTGCATGTTTGTAAGAAACAAATTCATCAAGTTGTTTTAAATATTTATCTCTTTCCAAAATAACTGCCCATAATCCATAATAATGCTTCCTCAGGAGAAAAAATCCATTCCCCTCAGAGCAAAATCCACTGACATATTTGTTTAGGCCTGTTATTTTTGCATGTAAATGTTGTTTGATCTGTGCATAGTTCTCTCCTCATTCAAATGGTTTATTACAAACATGCAGCTTTAGTTTTCACAAGACATTAAATAATGGACTGAACTCTGGACTTATTGTGGTGTTTTTATCAGCTGTTTAGACTCCAATTCTGTTCTGACGAGGAAAGAAATCCATCTACATCTTAGGTGGCCTGAGGTTGAGGAAAATTTCAGCAAAATTTCATTTTCAGGTGAACTATTTCTTTAAGAGACACCACAGAAACACCATAGCTTGACTAATAAACAGAGTCTGGGTGCTACTGATGATATTTCTGCTGTGGAGGTGAGAGATTCGTGTTAATGAGATGCGAGAGAAGCAATTATTACTGTGCTTCTCCATGCCACATTCATTTATAGGTGTTAACATTTTTTTTTCATAATTAACGATGACTATTTATATGGTAGCACTTTATTTTACAGTCCTGTTCCTCATGTACATACTATGTACTTATTATAGTAATTACAATAACTATGTAATAACTAGGTACTAACCCTGAACCTACCCCTAAACCTAACCCTACCCCATGTAGTTACCTTGCATTACCAGAACTTTCTTAGATAAATACACTGTAAGTTCACTATAAGTACATGTTAGTACACGTACTGTAAAATAAAGTACAACCATTTATATGCTTCTCATGTTGCAGCCAGTACTTTTAAAAATGACAGTGCAACCCCTTTCTTTTGAGCTTTGATGTTGAGTATGATGTCACATCCTGTTTAACGAACAGAATGATCTCTTTATACACATTCTACTCTCTCTCTCCTGTGGTCTAGTCAGAGATAAAAGTCGACAGCACTTGAAGAATGTGATTTACAGGAGGCCCGTCTGCTAGACTGAATCAGCGTTGTCAGTTCTGATGGAAAGGTGCCGTTAAAGGTCTTGAGAACTGGCCAACTGCAGCTCAGTGAGGATGTCTTATTTGTTTAGACACCCCTCCAATCTCTGGTTGAGTCAGGGACAGTCAAATTTTGGTATTGTCTCCTGTCATGTTTATTAAAACGTGTGTTTCACGCGCCATAAATTCACAATGATTGTTAAACATTTATCTTATCACAAAGAGTGTCTATAATGTGCAGAAAACAAGCTTGGCTGTAAGCTAATCTGCACTGGAGAATATTTCTGAATGCCAGCGCACATTTTACCCAATTCCCTACGGCATCATTTGTGTGATTGCTTTATTTTGTCCTAGTCGTTGTCCCAATCATTTGCTAATAATTATTTGATCTGTTGTCAGAGTGCAACTCACTGGGAATGAACATTAACGCAAATAATGTGCATATGCCTTCGATTACATTTTGACCTTAGATTGTGTTTTCATGCTAGAATGCACAAGGGCCCACGAGCAAAGTACGAGAAATGTACGAATATCAGGAAGGGAAAAACAGCTTTTTCTTGCTGTAATTGCATTTGAAAAGGAAAACAAAAATATAAATTAGCTACAGTGGTCACAATAACAACTTATTGTTTTTATTTCTTCATTTTATTACATTGTAAAGCTGATTTACAGTTTCATTTCATTGCTGAGCCTTCACCCAATGGGCATAATAAATGAGGCCAATGAAAATATTAACTTTTCCAGAGGTACAAAATCTGGTTTATTTGTCATGAAACTGTCAGTGAACTCTGTTTTTTTCATGCAAATTATGAATATGAACAGGCTGAACTGCAGATAAACCGAAAAAGTAATTAAAATAAATGTAATTAACTAAAATGTATGACTCATCCATTTTAAAAAATATCTAAAAACATTGTTATTTGCACATTCAACAATTGATGAATACTTGAAAACATATTTTATGTGTCTAATATCCTGTGAATGTGGAGTGGACACTTGTTTTGGGGTCTTAATAATTACTGATATATGTAAATGAACCACTTTTTTAAATATAGTAGTTTTTTTGCTAATGTCATTTCATTTCATGTTCAGTGATTTGGAGGATTGTTCTAAAGTCAGACAGATGTCAAGGATTAACCTACAGTCGTCTTGACCTGTGCTAGTGAGACAATCAGGATTTACACCAGCTGTACAATTATCACTCCTACACCAGTGGATGTGTTATTAAACTGGGTGACCTTGCCATTACTACTGTGTTAATCATTCACATCCATATAATAATGATGAGAGTTCAAGTGAATAACATCACAAACTGCTTTGTTGCAAAACCCAGTGAGCAGAAACAGCATATTTAGGCGTCATAGGTGCTCTCTCAACACAAAAGCTGTTCCACAAGGCATTTAAGAGGAATGCTTCACCAAAACATGGCTGTTTGTTATGCATTCATGTGATTGAAGACATGTGACATTTTCTGTGAAACTCAAAGGGAAAAATTCTGTGCTTGATTTTTTTCTATACAAGTACAATTAATTCATAGCTTTCAAACTCTTTCAAAAAAGGAAATGAATGGACTATAATATAGTCATCACTATATTCTAAGCCTTCTGATGCCATACAGTAGCTTTTTGTGAAATGTAAGTCATTATTTGCATCTAGTGAAGATTATGTGTGAATATTCATTGGTTACCACTGCAATCAAATCATTGTCAGTGAGTTATACTTCAGAACCTGGGGGGTATTCCAGAAAGTAGGTTATGTGATATACATGGGTATGTTTCAGGGTAAGCAGACAACAAGAGGTAATTTTCACGGTAAGTACCCATAGCAACATGTAACAAGCAACAAGTAAATGTATTTATTTACTTTAAAAATGTAAATTTATTTTTGTTAATGAAAATACTGTAAAAGTTAAAGGTAAATTGATATTTATACACATTGTACACTTTGTATTTTATGCTTATTAGGTTCACACACACACACACACACACACACACACACACACACACACACACACACACACACACACACACACACAAACCTGAAATGTATGATTTTATATTTTACATATACAGTGCCCTTCATAAGTATTTGAACAGTAAAGACAAAATTGTTCTGTTTGCTGTGCAGTCAAGAAATCTGTAAATATGAATAAAAGATTAAATGAGACAAAACTACAGAATGTCACATTTTATCATTGGGTGATTCAACAAAAAGATGTTTTACAAGTTTAGAAGATCAGCACTTTTAGAGTTTCATCTCCACATAATCCAAGTAACTTCAATTTCATATTGCATTACTGCATTAACAGAAATAAATTCGGGAACGAGTTCAGCTTCCAGACAGCCTGATGAATGAAGCTGTCCTTCAGTCTGCTGGTCCTGGCCTGGAGACTCCGCAGTCACCTCCCTGATGGCAGCAGACTGAGAAAACTGTGTGACGGGTGGGTGGGATCACCTGCAATGCAGAGGGCTTTGCGAGTGAGACGGGTTCCGTAAATTTCCTGGAGGGAGGGGAGAGAGACAGCAATGACCTTCTCAGCTGCTCTCACTATGTGTTGTAGAGTCTTCCGGCAGGACGCGTTGCAAGTGCCATACCACACAGTGATGCAGCTCGACAGGATGGTCTTGATGGTGCCTCTGTAGAAGGTGCACATGATGGGGGGTGGGGCTCTGGCTCTCCTCAGTTTGCAGGGGGAGTAGAGACGCTGCTGTGATTTCTTTGCCAGTGCTGCGGTGTTGTCGGTCCAGGAGAGGTCCTCTGTGATGTGCACACCCAGGAACATGGTGCTAAATAAATAAAAATATACTTGTCAACCTTTGAAGTGGATCAAAACCTTTCATCAAAGTTGTCCTAAACCCTAAAACCAAGCTGTCTTAGGACAACTCTAATGAACTTTTTTTGATTACACCCTTTGCTGACATCAAACACAAGATGTCTTTTGGAATGCAATTTGAGTGTCTTTTTTAGAGGATCACTTATGAGGTTTCATGACTGTTAGGATGGTGCATGTGTATTCGGCAGCCAGCGAGACGGCTCACAAGATTTTGGAGCAGATTTTGCATGGCTTAGCCTCTATTTTTGTTTATGATTGCAGAGGAGTATTCAGTTGGACCGCAGTTAGCTGATTTCACATTGGGGTTAGTCATGAATCAATACAGTTTGGCATCACACAGACCCTTCTTACTGCTTATCTGATACGCCAGATATTGTTGTCTTGTCGACTATATCAGGAGCATTCGTTATGTTGCCCGCGAGCTCCCCTGAAGCGCCAAATACAGACCAGATAAGTATCAATAGATTTGATGCAACAGGGTTTGGTCTATAGTTCTTGAAGGCCCTGTAATGCAATTCTTACATTTGGCACAAATATAGACACAGTTTTCAATACTGCATGTACCAGTGTGCATCCAGTGGGAAAGTTCTGACATTTCTACAACAGATAAGAACAATTTAAATGATTAAAATGTAACTGATAGGCTGTGAAAGTGAGGAAAGATCTAGCAATCAAAGCAGAGGAGGATATCGATTTCTAGACATCTGAAAAATAGTTTCCTCATTTTAATTGGGTCAAAAAAAAAAAAAAAAGAAAAAAAAAAAAAAAAAAAAGCGTGGGCTGAAATGGCTGGCCGGTTCAATTAAATGCAGTGGTTCAAAAATATTCTAGTTCAGCTACTAAATGTCACCTCTGACAAAGTTGGAAAAGTTTTTTCATAAAAAAAAAAGAGTTTATAGCTTTGAGTGCTTGAGTGTCACAGGAAAGCAGGTATACAGTATTTTTAGCCCTAGCTTAAAATATAACTTGGTCACATCAAAAAGAAAACTATGCAAAACAGCTTTGGTTTTAGTTTACCCTTCCATCTAACAAGGCAAGAAACCCATAGTCTTGTCACATTATCTCGTCAATAAACATATTACCCACATTTCCATGAAATGCCCCTGTGGGAAGCCGTGCCTCAGTGACCTTGAGCGGTGTATCACCTCGCGGTAATATCTCATTGATACAACGTCCTTACAACAGCGGGAATATTCCTGGAGGTATTACCTGCGCAAATAACATTCAGAGAGCTTGTGATTAGTCTGTTGCCCCCCAGGCCCAGGTAAACTACTTTATACCAGCTGTCATTGACTTGTGCAGATACATGTGTGTGCTTTAGCTGACACAGGTTTTTATGATGCTCATCTGTCGTGGAAACTTATTCAGTTTTTGTTGGTCTGCAGTATAAATGACTTATATTGCATTATAAATTTGTGTTTCTGCTCACAGACTTGCCGTGAGGCCACTGCAGTATTTCCAGGAGATCTTTCAGAAATCAGTTTGACGCGTTTTGATGCTGGTGTACTTGTGTCTCTGCTTAATGTAGAAAGAATGCAGTTTTGACTCCATTATATATATATATATATATATATATATATATATATATATATATATATATATATATATATATATATATATATATATATATATATATATATATATATATATATAAACTCTACTGGCTAATCTTTGTGCTTCTTCTTCTTCTAATATTTTCTTTCTATTTTTGTGCTGATCAGAGGTTTGCATCTTGCTGTGCTGCCTCTGTAATTCTGTGTCAAAGTCTCCTGCAGACAGGAGATTATCAGAGCATCACTCCAGCTTTCTGCAGGTTGTTGTCAATTTTACAGACATGTATTTTAGAGTTCATTTTCACAGCTTTAATGATTTGTCTGTCATTTAACTACTGTTGTTTTTCTCAGCCAATCAGGTTATTGTTGGCTGCTGATGTTGCCGGTGACTTGACTTGATTGAATCGCTCTTTTCTTTTAGCATCCAAATTGCTTGCTTTTCTCTCAAAGTCAGCTTCCTCGTCTTCATCCTGGTTTGTGTACTGTATGTCGTCATCGAATGCAAGAATGAATGCAGAAGCAATGGATGTAACTGATATGATACATTCCCCGCTTTTAACATCTGAAGAATTAATGCAGCATGACACAGCTGAGAAAGACCTGTGAGGCAACTGTTCCAATACTTACTGTATGCTCACATCAGATGGGGGCATGACACTTTAAAAGTGCTTCTTAGTCTTCTTAGCGGGTAAAACGCTGAGTGTTGAACAGTCCAATAATAAAATGTGACATTTGGTCTCAAGTTCATTATAAATTCAAATTCAATATTTACTCATATTTACAGATTTCTTGACTCCACAGCAAACTATTTATTTATAATATAAATTATATGAATATAAATATAGAAATAAAATATACATAAATATATTAAAAATATATATTGTATGTGTGTGCATTTATATATAAATAATAAATATTTTTTTCATTTTTATAATATCACACTGAAGATCTAAAAATATAATTAATTTATGGCCCTTTTCATTTTATTGTAGTTTAATTTTGGAGTCATGAATTTTAGCTTTTTAAAAAAAATTTTTTTTTTTACTGTATTTACATTTTTACCCTCCAGTTTTAATTTCAATAACACTGTTTTGCACGTAAAACATAAAAAACAAGTGAATGGATAAAGTAGTTCAAATAATTTGTGTTCTCTATTGTTTTTTTTTTTTTTTTTTTTATACAATAGCTAGTTAACAACCAACATTTAAGTTGTTATTTCATGAGAATCGTCTCCTGTTGTTGGCCTCAAACGACCTTTCTTTATCAGTAAATAGCTCAAATATTTTTTTGTGTTCCACAGAAAACAGAAAGTTATGCTAGTTTGGTTTGAGATTCAGGGCAGGTCTGAGGAGCAGTAATTGAAGAAGTCTCAGTGTCTCAGGTGTCTGAGTGTTAGTGTGTGAACACTTTGTGGTTGTGAGAAAGATTAGACTGAATGTGATGACGAAGAGATGGCCGGCTGACAGTCTGTAGTTTCCCATGAGTACTGTGGTGTGAGAGGTCACCGTTCTCACTCTCTGAGAGCTGCATGGCTTTGTCAGCGAGACTGTGCCATCACCATCACCTGTGACAAGACAATCAGCCTTTCATTTAGCCCTCCAGGACTCTTCCTCTATTAACCTCCTTTGAACAAATGAGTTGGCTGTGCTGATTTTGCATTAAGCGTGATTGATTGTGTGTGTTTGTGCCATGACCTCAGTGCCAACTAGGGTTCTTATTTTGAATCAGTTGTACGTAAAAAAAATAAAAAAAGGAACTGAATAATTTTCATGTTTGGTTCTGTTAACAGTTCTTAAACATTTGCATTCTTCCCTGGAGTGAACAGAAGACTGTACTGAAATATGGCACTTATAAATCTACAGCGCCACAGATTTAACTGAATGAGAAATAATATGCTAACAAGCATATTATTGCATTGTCCTCTCTTTTCACCCAGTACATCAAATTGTACAAAAATATAATTGTAAACATAATACAGTGGCATGCAGAAGTTTAGGAACCCCTTGCAGAATCTTTGAAAATGTGAATATATAAAATCTGAAATACTTAAAATAACCCCATTCAAAAGTTTGGGAACCCTTAGTTCTTAATACTTAATACTTAGTTCTTTTAATAATTTCAGCAATATTTTTGTGTGTGTTATGGACTAAATGTAAACATCTTTTATGTACAATGTCTTACTCAGGACAGTACTAAATAAAAAATGACATGCATTTAGTATGGTTTCTTTTATTGTGTTAAACTTATTCACATTTTCACAGATTCTGCAAGGGTTTCCCAAACTTTTGCATGCCACTATATATATATATATATATATATATATATATATATATATATATATATATATATATATATATATATATATATATATATATTTATATATATATACATATATTATTTATAAATTTTTCCCATTGATAGTTAATTTCATTCTTTCAATCAATAAATCAATCAATAAAAATAAGATTACAAAAATAATATTAAATAATTTTTTTATCTCTAGTAGAATCATTAAAGGAACGGAGAGGATTAATCTATTTTCAAACAATTTTATTTATTGTAATTGTGCCTTTATTTCTTACATTTCTCACATTCACAAGTTTTATATCTCACACTTTTTCATAACTGTGTCTTATTGTCTCAAAAGTACATGCTTATTTTTCATAACTGTCTCAAAGTTGCGTTTGGGAAAATTGCATCTCACCTAAAATTTGTATCTTTATTTATTAACTGCAACTTTCTTACATTATATTATCTCACATTGTATTTTGTGCAGCACATTGCATTGTTTATGTTTAATGCAGGTGTGTTGTAAAGGTTTCAATTGTATATATAAAACAAAAACTACAACTGCAGCCTTTTTTATTTTATTTTGGCTACTTTTTTGGGTCATGAAAATGTGTTTAGTTTAGTTTAGTTTAGCTATTTCCAAGGTTTCATATTTTATTTTATTTTATTTTATTTAAATAGACTTCTTAAAATGAATGGACAAAGTATTCTAAACAACTTGGCTACAGTATGTGCCAGATCTTTATTTCTCATTGATGTGCCTTCATAGTTCTTGGAGTGCAGTGCTTTGTTACTGCACGTCTATTCTTAGAAAACAGGAAATGCTGTCAAGCTTCTGTGTCACCTGTGGCGGGGCTGTTACCTCTCTGAGGCATTTCTCAGTCCGTGTAAAAAAGCATCAGTCAATGTTTCAGCATGGGTAGCCTTCTCTTTTGCTCCCCTTTCTTCTTGTCTCTCCACTTCTCCATCACTGTTCCCCAACTCCTCTCCTCCCCCCTCTCTCTCTCTCTCAGCCGTGTGCTTGAATAAGTGATATTAATGGGGATGACATTGGCTGAGTATCTCCTCTCAGCCAGCTGTGCCTGTCAACAACCAGAACCACACATTAACTGCAACAAATAATGAAATCCACATTTCTCCTCCATGACAGGGCTGATAAGAGGCCGTTATTGCTGAAGAGGTGGAGGGCTGCTTCCATCACTCACGCATACGCACAGAGTTCATCCCGTTTTCATTTTGCTATTCCACTCCCAGTCGGGCATCATTAACGTTGTTAGTGGCGCTTGCTAAGGGACGTGTCTCTATTATTATTACTCATACGTAGGGTTAGTGATCTGAACAAACCTCTGAAACTAAGTATTAAACTTTGCCACATAACTTGTCCTGCACCATTTGCGCTACAGACATGAATGATATCTCAAATTGTGCATTTTATTAGCAAGAGGCATGCTATTACTTCTTTTCTTGATTGAATGTGCATTTTTTTCTGACACAGTAAATTCCCTGGCTAACAGGACATTGGAGAAAGAACACAACCATTTGTTAGGTCTTGCTTTAATTGGGACAAACAAAAGTTTGTTGTAAAGTTTGTGCAACTGACTCCATTTAATGTAGCTGTTCTTAAAGCAAGACTAAGGTCACACTTTATTTTAATGTCCAATTCTTGCAATTAACAAACCATTAACTATGACTTCTACCTCAGTGAACTCCTACTGTAGTTTGCTGCTTATTAATAGTTATAAGGTACTTGTTAAGTTTAGGTACAGTACATATCAAGTAGGATTAGGGATGCTGAATATGTGATTTATAAGTACTAATAAACAGCCAATATGTTAATAGTAGACATGCTAATTAGCAGCTAGTTATTTCCTGTATTTCCTATTCTGACTTGGTTACAAGATTGTAAGTTCACTGTAATGTGTATTTGCAATATGATGTCTGTCTGTATTGATCCAATAACCTGCTTTGAAATTTGTAAATGGAAGTTTGTTTGAAAAGCCACAAGTTTCAGATTGTCTAGTTTGGTTGGTTGCCATTTCAAATAAATTTTACCCATTAGTTAAAAATAAAAATATTTATTTAAATATGTAAATAATATTTAGGAGTTGTTTCTGCAATCAATAAGCAACGTGAAATAAACAATACAACGATATCAATATTTTTAAATAATACTTTATTTGTTGACACTTTGTTAGGCGCTAACAACTTTGTTCTTAAACAAGACTTGGCTAATATGTTGCAAACATTCTATACATCTGTCTTTATTATTCAGTAAGATAACATAAAGGATAAATAACTAAGTAAATAAATAAATATAGCAAAAAATCATATAACAGCTATATATAAAATTTTAATTTGAAGGGATGCTTCACTCGAAAATTTAAAAATTGTAATTTACTCACCTAGATGTCATTACAATCCCATATAATAACCATTCATCTTTGGAACACACATTTTATATTTTTAATATTCCCTCAACATTTTTCTCCAATTTTAACTGTTGGTTTGATGCACAAAAACCAATGGGGTTTGTTTTTGCATGTCAGACGATCACATTTGAGGTTTTGTTTACCATATTTGATGATCTCTGTGTATGTGCATTGATCTATGTTTTATATACTGCATTTAAAAAAGCCTAAATTAAATCTGTTCGTCATATAAAGCAACCTCGTCTCTTCAGAAAGAACCTCTTAATTCAAATGGGTTATTTTTGTGATGCACCTTTTAACGCATGAAAGTTTTGGTTGCTTGATCTTTGAATAAATGGACAAAAATAGTGAGAGGATATCAAAAATATCCAGAAGTGGTGCATAAATTTGCCATTTACGCTTCATTTAGGCTAAGTTTTAACCCGCTAACAGCTGGTGCAGCTGGCTCCAGAATATTACAGAGAATTTAGATTGGGTTGTTTTCACTCTTTTCACCGTCTAGCAACCACCCAGAACATCCTGGCATCATGATATTAATATATCATCTCTCGTAATGCACTATGAATTAGAAATTCAGCCAGATACCAAAACCATAACTTTTCCGAACGATGGCTCACTCATGAAGTTTTAATTAAGCATTATATATCACTGTTGATTAGCTATACAGCACAATATTGGTACGGATTTCTCTTTGCTTCAGTGCAGTTGCATTGTGGGAAGAACCTGAGGAGCAATTACAGAGTGGAGCTCATTGATTAGTAGCTGTAAGGTACTAGCTTGCCTCATGTGGAGCGTTGGCTCTTCCAGGACACCTGATTAAACTGGAATGGATGTAGCCCAGTAGAGCAGACTTAAACCGTTTATCTGTTTCTTCCTTGTGAGCCACAAAAATAATCCTTTTAATATAAACCATGTAATAAAGGTAAATTAAACCCTACAAGATGCTAAACTGTTGCTTTGAGTATATGAAAGGATTATGATGTGTTAAATGATAACCTTGATCCGTTATTGTCTGTCTCGTATGAAAATAACATCACAAGAGAGTAAATCACGGATAAGATCACTTTAAGTCCATTGTTTCTCTTAGACATTAATGAGAGTAAAGGGTTATTTCACCCAAGAACGAACATTTGTTCATCTTCTACTCACCCTCGAAGCATCCTAGGTGTATGTGACTTTCTTCTTTCAGAATAATCCAATCGAAGTCATATTAAAAATTGTTCTTGCTCTTCCAAGCCATTCATTGTGGTAAGTGGGTGTTTGTTGTCAACTGTTCAGAAGATGTGAAATAAAGTGCGTGCATCTGTAATAAACAGGTTCACAACAGTCAGCAGAAGTGAGAAAAAAAGTGTTTTTACATTTGAAATCTGTATATTTATTTTACAAAAACGCATGGATTTGCTACAGGGGCCCTTTATTCACCCCCCGGAGCCGTGTGACGGACGTTTTATTACGAATGTGCACACTTTATTTCCCGTCTTCTGAACTGTTGACAACAAACACTTGCTTACCCCATTGAAAGGCTTGGAAGAGCAAGGAAAATGTTTTATATAACTTCGATTGGATTATTCTGAAATAAGAAAGTCACATACACCTAGGATGCTTCGAGGGTGAGTAGAAAATAGACAAATTTTCATTCTCTGGTGAACTAACCGTTTAAATGAGGAGCAAATGGAGCACAAGCTATTGTATTTTGGTAATGTGAATTGTTTCAGACTGATGGGATATGAGAATAAAGATGATTTTGTCCATTAGATATTGATTGGAGTATGGACAGTGGTGGCTGGAGGCGCTGAAAAATAAGAGGGTTTGTGACGTTTTGATGAAAGATTTAAAAAGACAAACCTTATTTTGTTTGGAATAATGGACCCCAGTGAATCAGTGAAAATGAAAGTCTATCAAGGAAGTACATTTTATAAAATGTTTATTACTATGGTTTGGGGTCATTTTTTTTTTAACAAAGTCTCTTATCTTATGCTTACTAAAGCTGCATATTTTGGATAAATATTCAGTCAAAACAGTGTTATTGTGAAATATCACTACAGTTTTTCTACAGAATGTTACAAATTTAAAGTTTCATTTACTCCTTTGTAGCAAGGCTGAATGTTTAGTATCATTACTTTCAGTGTCACATGATTCTTCAGAAATCATTCTAATGTTGGTTTGCTGCTTAATAAACATTTAATATTTTTAACAATGTTGAAAACAGTTGCTTAATATTTTTTAGAAACATTATGCATTTTTCTCAGGATTCTTTGATGAATAGAAAGAAAGAAAAAAAAAAAATAATAAAAAAAAAAAAAAAACCTTATTTGTTGTTTAAATATAATGCATTCTTGCTGAATAAAAATATTAATTTCCCCAAATATATTTTAGGTATATTTAATGTAAATATATTAAATGTAATGTTTTTTCCTGTTAATTTAGACCGCTCTGATTCTTCAAATAGTATTTTCCCATTTTTTTTCTACATTTATAAAGGTATTTTCCTCCTGTCCGAGTAGTAGAAATTCATGCTGTCAGTGTAGTGTAGTCTAGCTTTAAAGAGTAGCTTGAATAATTTAACTGCTTCAAAAAGCGAGTATATTCTAGCTAGTCAAGTATCTTCCACATTACTTTAAGTGAAACATCTTAAGGCAGAGTTGATACTTAAATGACACACAACTGAAGGCTCCATTATGTCTCCAGAGGTGTGATAGAAGAACCTCTGGGCAGTCAAATCTTCCTCTGAGGAGCGCTTTTAAAGCAGAAGCATTTCTTACTGTGGTTTAATCCTACGATTGCACTTTAACACAAATAGGACAAATGTTAAATGTTTTGAAAGTGCGCCGCAGCGGTGGGAAATGGAGGGATGGCAGTGGGGCTTGCACTCAGCAGACGCAAGCGAGGCGATGATATGTGTTTGCCAACGTGTCAGGGTGAAAATGGGAACATGTTCCACGGTGAGTGCTGTTCACTTCCAGGTCATCGTCAGTTTTTTTTTACCCTTGGTGAGAGGAGCTGTGTTCTCTGGGCTCCTTTGAGGCTGTGGGCAGAAAAAGGGTGGTTTCTAAAGTAGGACAAGGACACCAGATGACAAACTGGTTCCTGTCTCAGGGCTGCCCTTGGGAAGGACCCTGTTCATAGTGTGATACACGCAGACGGTCTGGTCCCTTCTGCATTTACTGAGAGGTGAAAATTATATATATGCAAGCTTTCCCACGCTGATACTTGTGCTGTCTTACAGTGACTTCAATTTTTGTCCAAGTAAAGCAATAATTTGTCTTTTTTAAATATTATGTCTGGTAGGATTTGTTAATTGGTCTACAATTGGACTCTGTGCTGTGAACCTCTTTTGAAAGAGGACTTAGTTCGCAGTGTGTAATTAATTAATTCTTCAAATTTTTGACTATGCAAAACAGCGTTTGAGGTCAGTAAGATTTTTAAATGTATTATTTATTATTTATTTATTTAAAAGAAGTCCATTCTGTTCACCAAGCCTGCAATTATTATTTTTAAATACAATAAAAATAGTAATACATTGTGAAATAGTATTGCAGTTTAAAACAGATTTCAAGTTTATTAGCTTCTAAAATGCAATTTATTCTTTTGATGCAAAGCTGAATTATGTCTTCAGTTTCACACGATCCTTCAGAAATCATTCTAATATGCTGATTTGCTGCTCAAGATACATGTATTAGTATTATTATTAATGGTGAAAACAGTCATGCTGCTTGATAGTTTTGTGGAAACCATGAAATTGAAGTTTTTGTTTTCTGGATTCTTGGATGAATAAATAGTTTCAAAAGAACTATCATAACTGATCATTTATTGAAACATAAATGTATTTGCTGTCATGTTCGATCAGTTTAATGAGTCTTTGCTGAATAAAAGTATTAATTTCTATTAAAATGATCTTACTGACCACACACTTTTGAGCAGTAGTGTATTTATATTCTTGGTACTGTACATTGACCTTTTACCTGATTGGTCAATTAGTAGAATCATACCCTTTTAAATGAAGCTGGTTCAACTTACACATGACCTTTTACACATTATTTGTGTGACTGTGGCTATAGTGGTGGTGAATTTAAAGATACAACCTTTCCAAGATGGTTTTACTGTGCAAACTAACAGCTAAACCACAACTCATTCTGACTGTGCCAATTAAAGCACACTGATATCTATAAATGAACATACTAACATATGAAGATAAAATGATCTCACTAATTTACCAGTCGACCGCTGTGACCCTTACCTTTACTATACCCACAAAAAAATGTATTAACAGTAGTGGATTTTAATTGGAGGTTCAGTGGAGAAAATCATGCTATGAATAATATCATTGCATGTGGTTTTTAATTACACACGTGCTTGACACTGAGCAAAAAGTGGGTTAGCTCTTTCCCCGAGTGTATTCCTGGTATACTCAACAATGCAATTAAACTCTTTGCTCCCAACATTAAAAACGGCCAACCCCCTGTAAGAGCCCCTTCCGGCCACCGACCTGTCACACGACCACAATTTTTTAATTTAATAGGAAAATTGTATTATTAATGACTTGTTTATTGTGGCTGCTTTTTTTTTTTTTTTACCACAGTACGTATTGTTAAATTTAAATATTTTGGTAGGTTGTTTGTAGTGGTTGGTTGTACAGTAGTGAGCTGTTGTTGAGGGACATTGTAATTGCTGTGTGAGTCCAGAAGCAGATCTGTGTTTAGTTTAATCAGGGACAGATCTTCCCTTCATATCATAGCATTGCTTATTCATGCTCTCTGGTTCATGAGAGGCCGGATGGGATGGAAATGGTTTTTGCCTGCTGCAGAGGCATAAGAGGGAAGTTAAAAATATGAGCAGCTGTGATTTAAATGTTGCATGTAGCATGCAAGATTCACCACATAATGGAATGTTTGCACGGAAGCATTGCATCATATTACTGGATAAAATGTGTAATGATACGAAGCTGCATATGCCAAATGGGAAACACATTTTAAAAGACTTTATCGCAAGTGCTTGGAAATGAAAGTGAGCATATTGCATTCACTTGGATTTCATTTTATTTTTAAATGTTTTTAATTAATTAAATGTTAATTTCTGGCATGCTTATGCATCGACTTTACATGTTCATTGGTAGTTGAAAAGTTAAATATAACTTTGCACTGACAAAGTCTTGTAGCATTTAATGTTTATTTAAAATCTTCCTGCAAAACAGGAAATGTATACAGTATTTACACAGAACAGAACAGAACATTCAGTTCAGTTTATTTACAATCTCAAACATTTTAATTAAGACCTTTTTAATCCTTGTTTTGTAATCCTTTGGATTCAGTCATTCCGGTATTTGTAATTAAAAACATTTCATATGATTTCAAAACATTCTTTTTGCCAGCGTGTTGTGTAGTGCATGACTTACTCAAGAGAGCAAGTGTCAGTCCTCAGAGTGCAGTATTTCTTTATACAACTATAGGAGAAAAAGACTTAAAGGGTTAGTTCACCCAAATATTACAATTATGACATTAATAACTCATCCTCATGTCATTCCAAACCCGTAAGACCTCAGTTCATCTTCGGAACACAGTTTAAGATATTTTAGATTTAGTCGAAGAGCTCTCAGTCCATCCATTGAAGCTGTGTGGTACGGTCTACTGTCCATGTCCAGAAAGGTAAGAAAAAACATCATCAAAGTAGTCCATGTTACATCAGAGGGTCTGTTAGAATTGTGAAGCATCGAAAATACATTTTGTGTCCAAATCGCAATTTTGTCGGAATAAAATAGCAATTTTGTTATTTTTGGACTAACTGACCCTCTGTTGTCACATGGACTACTTTGAAGATGTTTTTATACCTTTCTGGACATGGAGAGTATACCATACAGTACATTAATAATTCATATTAATTATGAACCTGTACACAGTAGGAGTTCTCCAGGATATAATAAAAGCTACTTTATTTATTAGCTAATCGTACTTTACTACATTACTAATTGTAAGGCTAATAGCAGTTTACTACAATGTTTATAGTGCATAGTCATTTGTTCATGTGTTATTCATTAACAATGGAACATTATTCTAAAGTGTTACCCTACTTCAGTTGAATACAAAAAGATGAGAGACAGACATTGTAGGTTGATTTTGCCAGAATACTAACAGAGCACAAATGTTGATTGTTAATAAATGTGATTTATTATTGATTATTAATTTCATAATTTTGCTTTCTCAATGAAAAGTTGTGCTCATCTGAATCAGGAGAGAAATATTCACAGATCATGCACCGTTTACAAGTTCAAAGATCCAAAACAGGTCTAAAACAAAATGGTGGTGATTTTAAGTGTGAGAGGACAACAGGTGATGGACTTTTTCACTGAAGGAAGAGTTGTTGTGGGATTATGGGTCAGAATTTAGGGTTTAAAGTTAAAACACCTTAACAATGGATTTGTTTCTTATAAACATTTTCGGGGGTTGTCTGTTTTTCTGACCAGTGACTGGGTGAGTGTTATATTGCAGTTCTATTTGATGCTATATAAATTACATACATTATTATAAAAAAAAAAAAAGATAAATCATAATTGATCATGTTTGTATAGCTAGATTCTATTTAAAACATAAAACACGCAACAGAATGAGAGGGGTTAAAATCCTCATAGACATCTTGCAGTTTACTGACACTTTCAGAGTGTGACACATCTGTTCTCATGAGGAAGTTGTTGATAAGCGCCCAATCAGTGACCTGCCAATAGCTTGCTCAGAGGGAAAGCCCTGGTCTCCTGAGACTCGAATTGCCTCGTTGTTTGTAACCCGTCCTGCTGTCAGTCAGTGAGGTCTTGATGGTCAAGAGGAGGACTGGCTTGGTGACGCT
>NW_020524471.1:0-49675 GCF_003368295.1 Carassius auratus
TTTGGTTTAAAATGTTGTCCAAACAATTTCAAACAAATTGTCTCTTGGTTTGGATTCACATGAAATTAAATGAAATTACTTGTTCGTTAGCATGATGACAACTTGGTATTATACAAACTCAAATTCAAGACAATAATTAGTTGACTCTCTTCTTTCCCTTCTTCTTCTTTCTTTCCCATTCCCATCTTACGTAAAGCCCTCTACTATGTGTGTGTGTGGTGTGTGCATGGCTTTAAGACTCTTTAAGATTTAAGTGATGGTGACAGTTGATGAATCACTTGATGGAAATATGAAATCTTCTGGTGAAACGTAGAAATTTGGCATCCATTCCATCACCACTCTCTACAGCTCAAAGTTACTGTCATTCAGCCAAAGTAAACCTCTCTGTGTTCAAGCATTCAGCAATGTTGTCTGAGATCCTGCTGTTTTAAAGTAGGAACTTTCTAAGTGAAAACTCCAGTGTGGTTTGATGGCAAACAGTACAGTATATTTAATTTGTCACAAATCCTGGGAATTGTTACAGTATATAATTACAATATTTCACTAACTGTTTATGTTGAATTTTATTCTTCACAGATATTTCTTGCCCAACAGCTTTTGAGTTCCATCAGCAGTTCACTGTAGGTGTCTTCCAGAAACCCTTATAAATAAATCTAGAGGAATATGCTCTTACGGATGTTAAGTAAATTACATATTTAGTCAAACTCAGGAAAATGTTGCTTTAACGTAAATGGATTGCTGTAATTTGCAGTTATATAAATAAAATATAACTAATTTGGCCACAAGTAACAGTCATTTACATTTGGCAGAATCTCTACTGGATCTGAATTTCTGTGAATAATGTCCTTATGTGAGTACCAAGTTGGAATTTCATGTTTACATTCATAATGGTTTATTGTGAGCAAACTCTTATCCATATGTTTAACACATCCTAATAATAAAGAAAAACTAGAAATGTAGATCCAAATATAAACCCATGTGAGTTGGTGCTGAAAAATTGTTACATTTTTGTACAGGCCAAAACTAATCATGTGGTGAACCATCCAATTCTAATTTTTAAGTGATTATACACAGCAATAATGAGTTTTGAATATCAATAGTGAGTTCTAGACAGTGCAGTGTACACAGTGTACAAAAAAGCTTTTTGAGAAGAATATTCTTCTCAGGAATAAGGTGAAGATAATGATCAACAATGAGACAAGTTGGAATCTTTAGGTCTCATATACTAACTGTGCCAATGCACTAAATTGTGTTTAAAGAACAATGATTCATCAGAAACTTTCAAACTAAAATGTATTCTCTTGTTTCTCTCTATTGAAATAATATGAAAAGGTGATGACAAAGAACAGCAAGAGCATGAGTTTCAGGGTTGTTGCCTTTGGCACATCTGACTCTAAAACCCTACCTAAATTTCTGGTCCAAAAATACATAACCCTTACCTATGTTTTAAAAGAAAAAGGCTGTCCAAAGAAAGGGCTGCTGCAAAATAGTACATAAAAAAATAATTATAATAATAATAACAAGATCAAAGCAATGCCAGCTTTATGGAATCTGCAAGCAAAGGATGAGGAGTAAAAGATATTCATTTATACAATCAGGAAAATGGTTTCCACCCCGGCACTTGTGCTAAGGAAAGGAAAGGACGTGACATGTGGCCAAGTATGCTGTCCCATAATTGGAATTCGTGCTCTGCATTTAACTCATCCAAGTGCACACACAGCACACACACACCAAGAACACACACTCGGAGCAGTGGGCAGCCAATACTGCAGCACCAGGGAGCAGTTGGGGGTTCGGTGCCTTGCTCAAGGGTCTCAACTCAGTCTTGGTATTGAGGGTGGAGAGAGCACTGGATATTCATTCCCCCCACCAACAATCCCTGCCATTACTTAGATTCGGACCCACCTTTGGTTACAAGCCCAAATCTCTAAACATTAAGCAATGACTGCAGACAGTCTAAATCACATTGCTTAACCAGTGTCCTAAAATAAACTGATGAACTAAATCTGCAACCATTTCGAAATCAAATCATGACATGCATAGAATTGCAATGTTGATGTCAGACAACACTAACCTGTCCTTGATAACTAGCAAAGTTGGACCATTCTTTTGATCTGATAAGATGCTTCTTTTCCACCCAAAATACAAAGAGTCTCACTCCCCTCCTATCCAGTGAATGGACTGTTAAATACAGTGACAATGATGTGATAGATTGTAAGCTTGGGAAGATATTTTGCAATGGAAGACTATTTACAATGGACGGGCTTATAGAAACATCCCTTAATAGCCATCAGCTTCTCATTCCATTGCAATTTATGGTATCCAAAACTCTTGGAATGTGGGTATAGCTCTTCATATTTGATTCAACACTCAGATCACCCAGTTTTAATAGGCCCTTCACTGACCATAAATACAAAGTGAAGGTTTGAGATCAGGCTATATATGCCATATGAGTTCTAAGGCATCTTCTCAGGCCGCAAGTTGACAGCTTGAAAGTTGAACGACCATGAAAACTTAATGCTGTGGGGGATGTTGAAGAAGAAGCAGGGACAGTTTCAGTGGTGAACACCCACATTCAAAAAACAACATAAAGTGAACTCTGACATCAAAAAAAACTCTGTTTGAAGGCACCCTGTGATTCCCAATCAGTGCAGTGAAGTAATGGTCTAGCATGTTTGTTTATATATGGCTGTTTGTGTGCAGAAAAAAAGGAAAAGTTTAATAGGAAGGGGAGATGATTGATACGTATGAAAAATTGTTCTACTTCGAATGTGCATCTATACTGTTTGGTCAAAAGTAAAGTTTTCTATACATAGTTCTGTCATGAAACTTTAGATGGCGCAGGTTGATGTGTGTGATGAGAGGGGCGGGGCCTAGAGCAATGGGAACAGTGCAAGGCAGGTGGAGTTAATGTTTACACTCCATTCCCATGGCTCTGGGCCCCGCCCCCTCGTCACAAAGTGTTCTAACTCAATCATATCATCATTCACATGGCATAGCTGATTGCTTTCATTTTACATCAGCTGCCAATATGCTCGCTGCTCTACATTCAAATTCTGGGATAGTGCTTGCTGTTGCTTGTTGCTTGTTGCAGTTGCAGCGTGCTTCAAAAACCCTCCACCTTCCCCAGCTCCACATGTCTAGATCTGCTATGGGGTTATATAATTGGTTATTTTATATGTTATATTGTATATCCAGCAGCAGTATTTCGTTCATGCTAACAGAAGCATGTTGTGGATGTATTGGCAGTAGCAAGTCTTGGTACTTGGTATCTATTCCGCCAAGACAAAAACACATTAAATTTGTCAAGTACATTACCATGCTAAACTCTCTGAAAGTTGTCATGACAGAAATATGGTTGTCAGATTTTTTTTGTAATGCACTGTGAATGTTTTTAGGAGTAAGGGCATTCAGATATAAGGCAATGTTTATGCCCATGGGAAACAGGGCACAGTCGGGTCTGAATGTGTAATAATGGAGATCTGCCCTTGAGCGATGGTCTCACGACTCTCTTGAACTCAGCAGACAGTCTAATGTGCTTTTGATGATGATTTCAGAGCCAGCACTGATGCTAATCTTTGCAATTATCCGTCCGCGCCACTAATCTCATTTTATTACCGCAAGTGTATTGAAACTGCTTGCTTTGGAAGGGTTACAAATTAAGGCACACAGTCTGAAAAATTAAACCAAACAAAGCTGCATGTTATCATAACACATTCGATATGTTTGTACCATTTTGCTGTAAAGTTTAATAAAAGATTGTGATTATTGAGTTTGGTGCATGTGTTTATTCTCAAAACTCATACACAAAAACATTGCTACAGAAGCATGAACTACACAAGCAATGCAACCGTAGCTTACACTGGCTAGCTTAGCTATCAAGGGGGCATTTTCCATACAACGATGTAACTCAGTGATTAACTACCATTACGTCATGGTATGCATCATTGGAGAAGTTAACCAGTTAACAGCTTCCAAAATCAGAGAGAGACTCAAACGTTGTTTGTACGGCATTTTTTATTAGTCATTAATAAAACCATGCATGTGCTGAAGTAATATCTTATTAAACAGTTTGGGATCAAACTGATGTAAATGTTTGGTCCCCTCTTAAGTCATACTTTGAGGTTCCCAAAAGTTGCCTATTCTCCTGACAAAGTAAAGACGTAGAATGATTTTTTTTTTAATAAAAATGGAATTAAATATACTTCATATAACTTTCTTGTTTCGCTCAACTGCATGATATGTTTACGTACGCGTCATACTAAAAAGAAACTGTTTCTAACCACTGGTCGAGAGCTGTAGTTCCAACCACAAAAGTTTGTGACACTGTTTGCAAATGTTTCGTTTCTGGAAACACTGAATAGTTGAACTATGTTGGTAAAAATGGTACTTGTTAGCAAACACACCCTAGATCCTTGAATACTACTGGATACAAACATGTCACAAAGGAGACAGAACTTGGTATTTTTACATGCATAATCTCTCAAATCGAGCCTTGATATAGTGCATCCAAAATCAAAATACATATGAGAAAATGTAAATGAGAATAAGAAACTATAAATGTATTTTAATACTACACAAACTGTTAAGAGCCCATGCTGGTTCATGCTGTAACTTGGAAAAGAGAGTGTGTGTGTGTGTGTGTGTGTGTGTGTGTGTGTGTGTGTGTGTGTGTGTGTGAACACAGAAAGATTGCCTAAATAGGTCAAACCTGTAAATATCATCAGACAGACCAACAGTTTCCTGTAGCTCGAGCAATCACAGTGTAACTAAAAGTGAAATTGTGTATTTTCTTATAATATTGTATACTGACCGATATTGCAGATCTTGCCTACTTCACAGATACACCCTTTAGAAAAATAAATAAATAAATCTAAAGCATAGCAATGCTAGACAGAGACCATGCATCTTTAGTGGTTGTAAAAGCATTAGAACAGGATATTACTGAGACAGGATATGTGCAGAACAAAATGTTTTTCATAACCACATGTACTAATAATGCAGTGCGTGCGATTAATATGCGTGCAATTTTATAACATGCACTCAGTTCCATCAATGCTTTCATTTCATTCCAGTAAAAAGCACTGGTCAAGGTTTCAGACAATCACCATTTTCTGCTGTTAACTTAAGGAGAAAAAATACTAAATTGGAGGCTAAGCAGGTGAGCTTGAATTCAATCAGTCATTTTCTACCCTCTCAAGAGTCAGATTGCATAAAGCCTCATGGCCTACTTTGTATACACTTGTTACTGTATCTTGCAGACTTTTATGGGCATTGGAATAATGTGTATAAGATGAAGTCTAGGAATACTTCAACATCAACATATATTTCTCATGTCTGCAAACACAGCAGCCATTTAGAAGCCACAGCAAAATGAGGTCAAGGGTCAAACGTGTCATTAGTACATACTTGCACCGATGGTGACACTGATGTTGAGGGCTTCTGAACATCTCACAATAAGCACCAAAGAGTCTCAATCAACAACATAAGAAGAATAATTAAGAGCTGTTAACAGACACTGGAGGTTTCAATTCAAAAGCTCTTTCTGCCTCTGATTGAGACGATAATGACGTTGGCATAGAAAGTGAAGACATTACAGATGTGCTCTCTCATATCAGTATTCAGCAGCTTCTCTCAGTCAGCTGTGATTGCTTGTTTTATGACTGTTTTGGTTGTTGTGCAACTTTGCAAAAATTAACCATCAAACAGCCTCCCACCCAAGGCACACCGTTGCGTTTTTCTCAAGTGAGTTTTCCAATAGACCTTGTTTTCAGCCATCAGCAAAACTGACAGTGCTGAATTGCATGCTTTTCAACATTTTATAGATTTAACCCAATCCCTACCCCTAAACTTAACCCTACCCATAATTTATTCCTAAAATCAGTGGGAAATGATAGCTGATTAACAAGAGTGTAGAAGCACCTAACCCTGATTTTAAGCCTAAAACAGATATTTCCTGAAAAGTTATATCTGAATTCTGATTGGTTGATTGGAATGTTGTTCAACAAGGATCCAGGAACATGTTGTACTTGGTGAAATCACGCTCGCCAATAGTATTAAGTGTCATTTAAGTAATTG
Organism: Carassius auratus; assembly: GCF_003368295.1. Classification (NCBI taxonomy): domain Eukaryota; kingdom Metazoa; phylum Chordata; class Actinopteri; order Cypriniformes; family Cyprinidae; genus Carassius; species Carassius auratus. The sequence continues at coordinate 6,079 of NW_020524471.1, forward strand.
AATCCCAGCCCCCAGGTTTCATTTTCTTGCCAAGACTTCAGGGGAACAACAAGGTGGAGCAGAGGTCTAATGCAGTATTTTTGTCTAATTATAATAGCATTGTTAGTGCATTGGTGTAATACTCAATATGGTGTCATCATTAACAGCTTGAGACTTGCATCATAAAGAGTCCGTCTTTAGTTAAGCTCAGGGGTTTGTCCTGTGGGGAAGCAGACAGATTGAGGCTGCTTTCATTTACGGTACTTTGCAAACCTCGAAGTGAGTGAGTGAATGTAAACAATGATAGGGTAATGGCTGAACTTAACAATGTTATCATCTATACAAGGAACGTTATACTCCCTAAACCCTGTCACTCTGTTTCTCTAGTGACTTATTAGTTTGCATTTGTGGGCTTTTAAAGCTTTTGAAAGGCTGAGAGATTCTAAATGGACCTGTGTAATACATGAGAGGACTATACGTTTCTGATGTACTTAGCTGTTTACATTTGTCTATGTCTCTTTTTACATTCCATAGGGACAATAAGTGTGTAGTCGCAGTTGTTTTGTTGAACTATGTATTTGAATTTAAAACTGAAGTGCATCCACTATGACATATTTCCACCAAATGTGTACCTCACTAAGCATTCAGAAAAGAAAAATCACTCCTCCGCTCTGCTCTTTGAACAATTAGAAACTGACAGCGACACATTTGGCCTGCAAGCTGGAAAGAACAGAGTATCTTTGGAAGGCATGTGCAGATCTAAGCAGATACTGGTCGTGCACTCACCTTTTTCTGTAAATAACAAACAAGCTGATCTAAGGTGATATATGGTCAGGAGACAGAAAGAACTCAGGTAAGATGTTATGCAAATGCAAGTGACGCAAAAGCAAAAAAAAAAAAAAAAAAAATAGATAAAAAAAGACACCCTTCTGTCTGATTTGAATTGTCATATAATTGATTAAGCCTATGGTATCATAGTTTTATTACATGTGTTCTGACTTCGATAGTTCATACTTTTTTTATTTTTTACAAGTATTTTTTTTTCTTCTGAAAAATCAGGTTAAAAGTGATACATCAGGTTCTCAAGGACGCTTAATCTGTCCATCTCTCATTTATTATTGCACTGCATTATACTGTATGCACAATTAAGACTAAGGTTTTGATCATAAAACTAAGCATTTAAATATCATATTATTAAGACATTTGTAAATATAGAGTAATTACTTATATTTTTATGCATATAGTCTTATTACAGAGCCTGCAACATGACATGCAATAAAAAATAAATACATTTTGTGCATGATTTACTCATTCATTCCCTCAAGGTACTAAAACATTCAGACAATTACTATTTCATTCCCTCGATTTGACTAATCGTGCACACAATTCACTAAATCATTCTCTCGATTTATAAATCGTGTGGACAATTTATCAAATCAAAGAACAAATTAGTAAATCGTGCACACAATTTATAAATCAAGGGAATAAAATAGTAAATCTTGCACATGATTTAGCCTACTATTTTGTTTCCTGCATGCCATTTTCAGGGCTCCGTATCTTAGAAATATCTCATTGATTTACATTAAAAGCTACCAGTTTGTTCTTTCGTTTTGGGAATATAAATATCAGCAACTGCGTTGCATTTCATATTTTTGCTCAGTTTGGTCCTCTGAATAAAACTGAGGTTTTTTTTCCCCTCCTTAAGTATGAGCTCCATATTCTTCTGTATCATACAAAATGAGCATAAAATCCTGATGTATCAAATATGATGCATCAAATATGAGCCATAATTTTACTTTCAATATTTTGGTGTTTTTAGATTTTTTAGAAAACTCTTTATGTGACAGACTTTAGACGGTTAATATATAGACAGATAATATACATACATTAGCATAACAATAATACAATTAAAATAACAGATTAGTCAAACTGACTAGATGATTGTTACTTTGAGTCTGCCATTAAGCAGGGGTGATACTAAATGCCAGTGGATCCTAATCCTGGTAAAGGTGAATATACAATTGATTGGGGCTGGCAGTGGATCTTTGGTCAGGAGATTAATCTGTCTGTGCCATTCTCACCAAAGACTCCATCAGTCATTTGGACTAAAATGTTTACTCAAGGAGTAATGCGTGCTCTCATTTATCTACTTCCTGGACGAGGTCCACTGGGCTCCTCATCATTAGTCATTGAAGACGAGGGTCCAGAGGGGCCAAGCAAACAAGCCCATTTAAGCAACCTCTCTTGAACACAAACCTGGAGCACTTTGACACTAACATACTCAGGGCTGTAGGTAAGGAGGTCAACAGTGTTAAACTAACTCAGCGAGGTCATAACGACCCATATAGCCATCCACTGCAAAGGAATAAAACTGAGGCATTGCAGTCTTGTAAAGATGGCCCCAATCGCACCAGTTACCATTGCTCATACTGAAGGTTGGACATTTAAAAAAAAAACCTACCCCATCCAATAAAATTTAGTTTACATGAGGAAAGGTATGAGAAAAAGGTTGAGAAAAGGTGTACTGTTACAGCCTTTTACACCTAGCAGTAGTGATAAGCGATTTTTGAAATACTCGGATCGGTTTGTATAAATTAGCATACATTTTAATGACACATTTGCATAATATAAAGGAAGAGATGCAGTTACTATTGGCCTGATTAACAAAGTTCTTCTTTAAAAAAAAAAAAAATGTCCTAGAATTTAACATATTATACAGACACACAATATTTAACTCTAATGGATGATCTGTCAATTGCGTTTATTAGACTGCACATTCAGTAAAATATGTGCAACTGGAATTCAGCTACACCCAGGGATTTTCTTATTATATGCCACTAAAGATGAGTGGAGGCTGAATTTATGTTTCTGCATCAACTCTAGTTGGTCAACTAGTTGGTCTGCATGCCTACAGCGTGGGCAATTATGACAAATGTGGAGACCCAGAACAGGGCAGAATATACATTTTGAATGTGATGCTTATGAAAGAGAGATACTTCAGTTAATTCAAGAATTAGGATGGCTGGGAACTGATAACATTTTACTAAAAGTATTCATTTTTTTAATCCATTTTGTTTTTCTTTTTCCCCCTTTTCTTTCAAATCCATGTGCACTCCTCCAGATCAGTAGGTGGTGGTAATGCACTTTTTACGTTGGCTTGCCAAACTGCCATAAAACACCAGCAGAAGAAGAAGAAGATGATGATGATGATGATGATGATGATGAAGAAAAAGAAGAAGAAGAAGAAGGAGCACAGTGGAAGAAGAGGAGACTGCGGGTGAAGTTTACAGCAATTTTTATTTTTTGCACTATAGGGCATTGGTGGAATTTTGTTTAATTGAGTACAATTTGTATATTTTTTCGTCCAATTTCCAATATGCACTTTCTCTCAAACATTTTGTAAAAGTTGTTGCATCTCAGGTTCTTTCCCATCTTTTAAAAAATGTATGAAAAATTCCAATCCGGTTTCTGGACTTTGCATAGTAGAGAAATTGCCATGGTAAAAGTTGTTAATGATCTGCTGATGTCAGCCGATTCTGGACTTTTAACTATACTCATTCTACTCAATTTAACTGCTTCCTTTGATGCAATTTCTCATCAAGTTCTCTCAGATAGACTGCTCTCTATAGGTATTACTGGTGTCCCTCTTAGTTGGTTCAGATCATATCTCTCTGGACACACTCAATTTGTTCAGCTTAAAAATTTCAGATTGTATGTTTCACCTGTTACATCTGGTGTTCCTTAAGGCTCTGTTCTGGGGCCTCTTTTATTTATTCTCCTTTTTAGTACCAAATCTATTTTGTCAAAATCCAATAGTTTTCCCCATCTGCTCAGGTTAGAAGTCTGGGTGTTGTCCTCATTAATTGTCTTCCACAATCTAGAAAGTGACTGTCTGACTACTTTTAAATCATGTCTTAAAACATGCTTAAATTAGCTTTCTTTGATTAATTTTAAATTATTTAACGTTAATAGCTGTTGGTTCCCATTGACTTCCATAGTAGGAAAAGAAATACTATGGAAGTCAATGGAAACCAACAGCTGTTTGAATACCAGCAATCTTCAAAATATCTTCTTTTATGTTCAGTGTAAGAAAGCAACTCATACAGGTTTGGAACGATATGAAGGTTAGTAAATGATGACAGAATTGTCATTTTTGGGTGAACTATCCCTTTAATGTTTTATTATTCAAATGAGCTCAAATTCCAACTCTAATGACAATAAGTTAATACTTGTTAATGCACTTCTTGCAATTTCACTGTATCATTTTTGTGGTATTCTAAATTAGTTCATAATGCATTTATGATGAGATAAACCTAATTAAAGCATGAAGTTGAAGTCCAGGCTGCCAGTTTCAGTTAGAGCATGTGGAAAGAAAATAAGAGAGACATAGAGATCCATAATTACAATCTTAGGGCAGAGAATAGACGCCCACAACCAGAGGATTAAAGACAACTTAGCTGACAGCTGCTCGGGGTGTTGCTGCAGTCATGCAAGAAAAAAAAATTGGTTTGTATAATCGTACACATAACCAAACCACCTTATCATTAAATGTGTTATACTGTGGCTGCATCCAAAATGGCATAATGTTTGAGATACTTCTTTTGAATAAGCAATTACTTTGTATGTGTGAGGTATAAAATGTCTTTTTTTTTTGTACTGAATTTTTAATTCTTGTCATTTCATGTGACCTACAGAATCAGTGCTTCACTGCCATGGAATAATTAAGTGTCTACAAATCAGTATCTGGCTGGAAGTAGTATGTCATACAGATATTATAAAGTAGGGAATTAAAAGGCATCCAGTGTGTGTGTGTGTGTGTGTGTGTGTGTGTTTATCAAGTAAAAGTCATTAATATATGTGACCCTGAATAACAAAACCAGTCACAAGGGTCAATTTTTTCAATATTTCGATGAGATACAACTATTTGATAATCTGGAATCTGAGGAAGCAAAAAATGTCTTTAAAGTTGTCCAAATGAGGTTCTTAGCAATCCATATTACTCATAAAAAATTACGCTTTGATATATTTACAGTAAAACATATCTTAATGGAACATGAGCTTTACTTAATATTCAAATTATTTTAGGCATAAAAGAAAAATCTATAATTTTGACCCATACAATATATTGTTGGCTATTGCTACAAATATACTCATGCTACTTATGACTGCTTTTGTGCTCCAGGGTCACATATTTAGTGTAAGCAAAAACCAACTGATGTTGCACAGTGATTTTTCCCCCCTGTGATTTCACTTTGCATATTTTGACATAAGTAAAAAATATCATATAAATATGATTTCCATGAGTTTTATGATTTAATTTTTTATGATAATCCATAATAATAACAACTAAAATATAATTTTCAGATTTTTTTTTTTTTGATTTATTAAATGTAACAATATTAAGCTCTTGTGTAGCTTTTGTTCTAAACACATTCAAAGATGTGTGTTGTTTATTTTCTTGTCAGCAGAAGCTGAGCACCTGAGACACATTGAGAATATGTGAGGTGTGAATGCAGGTGTAGAGAAAATCAACTTTTCATTTCCACACCAACTTAGTCATGTAATGTGTTGATGGCAGACTCACTATGTATAAAAATAGCTTTGTGGTTTTGAGCTCAAATAATTGATGTAGCTTGCAAAAAGTCCTCCCTCTTATGCAGAGCTAGCAATGTCATTGTTTTAGGTTTAATCCGAATTAGAACTAAGCATTTCTTTGAGGCTCGAAAACACCAGTTAAGTAGGTCGTTTGTTTCCAGTACTTGCAAGGACGAGCCTGTAGTGTTGTCTTTAGAACAGAAAGCTCCTCTGAGCTTTTCAAAGTCATAAAGCTAAAGAATACGGCTGCAAGAAACATTCCCCAGATCGCTCAATTTAGCTGACTGCGGAGGAATGCTTTGTCCCCTTTCAGCTCAGCCTAACTCAAGGACTGAATCGGAAGGCGAAGAGGTCATCCAGAAGAAAAGAAAGTGAGGGTCTGCAAGATGGGTTATTTAGCGCCTCTGAAAAAAGCCTCTTCTCCACGCTCTCCATGAAATGCATTCCGATCCTTGCCGGCAGAAGGGTTATTATCCCTCTGTTGGTGCCAACGTGTAGGGTCTTAAGCGGAGACGAACTCCAAGACGTTTTATTGTCCCTTATCTTTCTCTCCATCAGCTTTCAGATAGCCATGTCTCAGTTCCCTGGAGGCTGGAAGTGGAGCAGAGAGATTCCTGGGTGCTCAGAGATTCCTGCACTCACTCCAGTGGTGGTTTAAGTGGTGGGTCAGAGTTCAAAGGCGTCTGAGATGTGCATCTGTAGCCGTTCGACCGTCGGTCAATGCGACCAGCCAGCCGCACCCTAATGTGTATTAGCAAGACAAAGAGCTCGGGAGGGGCCGGGCTTTGATTTGTCTGAGATTTATGGGCATGATGAAATCCAGCCTGAATATACGCCGTTTCCCCATTTTCTATATCATTTACTAAGATCTAAATGGACTGCTTTTGTTCCAGGAGACGGACGCCTGGGATGAAAAGGCGATACATTGAAAGAGGGGCGGCGAGGGGAGGGTTCCCGGCTGACCGGAGATGCTCTTTTCAGGTTTCCTTCAGCTGATGTGGGCCTGTGTGGATCAAAGACGAGGGATCACAAGAGAAGAAAGAACACACTGGGTACTTCAGAGGTCCCGTTCTACTTCAACTCCATGTCAAGATGTTTGCTAAGCACATGATGGACCGTGCATGTGGCTTTAAGATGTTAACACATCTAAATGCCTAACCAATAAGGAAAAACTGACTGCAGCAAAAAAAAACAAAAAGAAATTATATATATATATATATATATATATATATATATATATATATATATATATATATATATATATATATATATATATATATATTAAAATCTGTTTTTGAAACTTGAATATGGGATACCATAGAGATGTTCCCCCCATTTAGAATAAGAGTTGCATTTACTAAATAGCATAATACTGAACGATTACGATAGACTATGTGGTTCAAACATTCTTTACGCATAATCTGTAGAACAAGACAAGCTTGTTAAATCTCATGTAGAAAAGGTACATGGCCATCTAGCTCCAACCAAAGTGATCCGAAAGCTCCTGGCATCAAGGTTACAACTTCCCAGCTCATAAATTACAACTTCCTAGGGGGACTTTATGACAGCATTATAATAACTAAGCAAATATACTGCCTAATTTACAGATGTAGTAGATCATATAGCACACACAAAAGTTGCATACTGTGCACAGTACAAACTGCAGAAGTAGTAATAGTAGTATGCTATTTCAAACATATCCAGTGTCCTTTTCATTGTTAACCCCTCAAACCCATCCCACTGAGTCCCAGATGAAAGTCTCCATGTCCTGTTGTAAATACTGTGCAACCCTCATGACCCACTGGGTGATAAATAACCTCTAAGGTTAACTATGTTTGAAATGGAGCTGTGAAACCATTATGGGCCCCCAGAGTTTTCTTGACATCGCCAATATGTTATCAGTATGCTCTGCCTTTGTTAAACACATTCGATGGTACACGTTTTGGGTTAGGAAACAAACTGGATATTTATATAATATAATATATATTTTATATAAAGCTCAGGCCTATCTATCTATTTTCACAGGCCTATCTAAAGGGTTATTGGTGCCACCTGGTGATTAACAGTAAAAATTAACAACATAAAAGAAATGCATGATTATATATATGGTCATCGATTTGCAATAAAAAAAAAATGTCATTATAATGGAAGTCAATGGGGCAAAAACAGCCATGAAGGAGAAAAAAATCTAATCTGATGCCAAACAAAAACTAACAACAATGCATCAAGATAAAAGATAAAAGGTAAAAAAATAATTATAATAATAAATCCAGTCCACAACCACTTTTTATATAGAAAATAAGTCATTGTGTGTGTTTTTTCACCCAAATCAGTGACATAATCTATGAACTTGGAAATTAAATATATATATATAGATGAATAGGTTTATGAAAAAATAAATAAATAAATAAAATCTGTATCTGATACATTTTTTACAGCAGTTTAATTTAGTGGATGTTTTCATCCCAAACATAAGGAAAGGGTAATACTTAATTTGCCCACATTGTATTGTTGAGTTTGTTTTTTTGTTTTGTTTTTTTTAAATTCAAAGAATTTTCCCAAAATATGTGTAAAAATAAGATTTGTCACGAAAAATCATTCAATTTGCTGAAGCACAGAGAAAGCTGTGGCCAAATTAAGACTCAACATTACCCCCTAGTGGACGAAAACGTTGCCAATCAGACAGCCTTTCCTTGTGTAGACAGTTGCATAGTGAAGATTACCCCAAAGCACCACATAGTGTCCAACCTACTCTAATACTATTATAACCTGTTTAAATGTGAACAAGGGATCTACAACATTAAAGAAATACTTTATTTATACCTTGTACATGAAAAATCTAAAAGACTGGACACAACTATGGGACACGGTTGTGCAGCAGTGAGCATCACAACAGTGAAAGGAACCTCAAGGTTGTAAATGTGTGAATTTGTATAGGGCCCCATTCCTGTACTTTGCCCGAAGCCCCCAAATCACTAAATCCGTCCCTGGTAATTTATTATATTCGGTCTTATTGCTATTTATATGAAATGTTATTTAATAAAGGTTTTTTTTTATTTTTTTTTTATTTTTTTAGAAAGTTATTTTGAGTTTTATAAAAGTGCTATAATATAACTTACTACTTATAAGTTAACACTAAGCATTACTAAAGGATTTAGCATACAATGTTGGTGGAAAATACTAGACAATTTTGGCAGTCAAAACCCCACCAAGTTTTGGGGAAAAAAATAAATAAAATGTTACAGTATTGCCATATCTACTTGTTTAATTAGTAACTGAAAATTGCATTTACTGCTCGATTTCCCAGTTTAACCATAGGCCTACAAAGAGAATTGAGATGATCCAGTCAATCAAATGAAAAAGAATAAAAACAATATGAAAATGAAAAAATAAAATACTTTCGAATTTCGAACGTATAGAATAATTCTAAATGAAGACTTTTGTCACAGAACATGGCATACTTAGAGATTGTATGCGAACTTATGTTAGACCTATACTTAAATTGAAACAGGTTTGTTTTAACGGCTTAATATTATCATCAGTACTTAACCAGATTAGCTCAAGTTACTAAATCAAGTAATTCTCTCTTCATTTGTGATCTTTTGACAACAGCAGAGACGAAGTGACAACAATCGAACCTTCAAACAAGTGTCTGGCGCCATCTAGTCGAAAACAGATGAAATGTGAAGTGTGGTGGGTCTTATTCATTGGTTACAGGGCCGCTGCTGTGCCCCCCTTCCTCAAATATGATGATGAAAAAACCAACAACAACAAAACACCTACTATAAGGGGTGAAAATAGAACTTTGTATTTGTACATTGTATTATTTACAAATTACAATTGTAGCTCTCGACATTTACCTATGGCTATAACTTTATTATGACTAATTTATTTTATAGTCTCAAGCATTCAGAAATCATACAAAAGGATATGAAGCAGTTTTACTATGATAAGACCATGCTTTATTTTTGTAAGGGTTGTGATATGCACGTTTTTGTTGTTGAATACATTTTAAAGGCTGTCATCTATAGCAAAAAGGTGTCCAAAAATGAAAGATTAAGTGAATATTTGAATTAAATGTTTGGTCAGCAGCCTAAACAAGGATTTGATTGTCCTGTAAGTGTAACATCAGTAATTACATGGCATTTGGCTCCCTTTGCAGGCATTTGTAATAACATGGACATAAATTGTTTATTTTGTATTTGCCTACATTATGTATTTTAACAGCATTATTATTAACCGATCATTATTGCCTCATTGTTTTTTCATATAATGCATTTTAAGTAATTTTAAAGGCTATTGATGGCTTAGGACTGTTTTTATAGCAACAACAACAAAAATATTACAGCATATTAATATATTTTTTTAAGTATTATTTGAAGTAACAAAACCATGGCTACAAGAACGATGATTTGTGGTGTTATTGTTAAAACCATGGGTCATTTTCGTAAGGGAACCTGAAAAAAAAGGAATGTGCCTGAAAGTGAGAAACGGGCCTCGTTTTTACCTAAATTATTTATAATTTATTTTTATATGTATTAAAAATGTATAAGGTGTGCATTGTAGCTGACACCTAAATGAACACATTACAATTGTTTTATGACTGCAAGTCTTTCTCATCAAATGCTATTGAGATTCAAATTTGTTCAAATTTGTTGAGTCCATGTGAAAAAATATGATTTACAGTTCATTTTAATAAAAATCAAACATTCAATTAAATTGCGCATTATAGCTGACACCCAAATGAACAATTACAGTTGTTTTTATGACTGCAAGTCATTCTCTTCAAATGCTACTGACGTTAGAAAAGTGTATACCAATATCGCATGTAACTTTAGAGACGGTCCCTAAATTTGAGACTCTCGAACGTCCAACGTCAAGCCAACTTTATGCCTGTTTTTTTATTTTTATTTTTATTTTTTTTACTTTCTTAAGTTTTCTTTTCTCTGCGCCGGATTGCTGATGTCCTTTACCTGGGCATATATGTCCATCCATTAATTATGAACATTCAGCCACAAACATGACCTTTCTTTTACTGTCTATGGGTGCGAGCGCGGATGGGAGAATGGCGCATGTTTTTTTTGTTGTTGTTGTTGTTTTTTTTTTTTTAGCAAATGGGATGGTGCCCCCTCTGGGAGTTGGTGCCCTACGCAGACAGCGTACTCTGACAAGACATGACAACATAGTTTTTTTTTTTAGGTTTTCAAAAAACCTTTCATTTCATGAGAACCTCAATTTCATGAGAATGCTGGGAATGTTTTGCTGTTTTTCTGAGATTTCCCAGTGTAATTCTGTTTTTAATATCATACTGAAACTTGCATATTAACATAATATGACATAAGAGTTTTTTACAGTCTTGTCAGTGACTGCATAACTAAACACTGACTCACGCTTTGATTTCTGATCCTCCAGACCCTGAGATGATTCACATGTATTCCATGGAAAGTCATGACTGTGTCAAATCTGTTTTCTTCATCTACTGACAGAAAGGCTGACCTCAGTGTCTATGCTTCCTTTTGCTTGACTTTTCAGATTTGTTTTCTACATTGCATTTCTAGCTGGACACCAAACAATAACAAACTAAATCTCTATTACAGTGCACTTCGGCATCTAACTAAAAGTGTCCACTGTATCCTGGCCTTTCCGAAGTATTGAAATTTGAGACAAGAAAAAAAAATGAAGATATTTATTTATTTTTTCTTAAACAAAAATAATACAGAAATCTCATAAAGCAATATAATCACAGGTAAACTATGTGTCCTAAAATGTTCTGGTGAGATTTAACACAACATTTGAGCCTATAGGTATATTTTAACTATAAAATTCAGCAATGGTAAATACATAGCACCATTTCCAAAGAATTTCAAGCACAAAACGACACAATTCCTTGTTTTATTATTCTGGAATTTGGATATAAGAGAAAATTTCAAGTCGGCGTCAACAAATTCCCCTCGAGAATACACTTTATTATGACATTTTTAAGACAAGATATTTGAAAAGGGTTATAAAACACAATACAAAACAAAACGCATTATACTTTTCCTATATCTCTCCTCCTTGAGTCTAATCTTAAAAAGTCTGGGCCTTCATTGACACTTCATAGCATTACTATTTACAAAAAAAGCCATATAAAAGTGATATAAATAGGCTCACCAGCCAAAGACACCTTTTTTTGTGTGTGTCATGCACACTGTGTCTTCGCTGTATTCAATCTTCATGAACTGTCAGTTTCTTTGATCACATTAGGGTCTAAATATTCAGGCCTGGAGGAGACGGCCGTTGGGTTAGAGTCTGTTATCTGAGTAGTGTTCTCAGTTCTACAACAATCTCTGAGACCTAAACTCTCATTCTTTCTTCCTCAGGACAATATAAATGAAGCCACTGATGAGCGTGAGAGGGAAAGCCAGCCAGGCCAGGACGAAGGCGTATCCGTAAGCATCATTGTCATTTTTCACCTCTGGACTCATCACCGTGTAGATGATGGCCCCGCTCATCACAAACAGACCTTCGGGAGACAGAAAGAGAATGAATAAAAACCTGTAGACGGGGTCCTTCAGTTGGGATAGGCGAAATTTGGATCTGATAGACCCGGTGAGGAAATACTCACTGGCAAGGACCTGGAAGACGGCTGTGAAAAAGAAGCGACCTCCCTTTACAAGAGTGAAGAGCTGGCAGAGGAAGAAGATGAAGGAGATCAAGCAGAAAATGGTGGCTAGGACCATGAGGGCTTGAACTGCTTGAAGCCAGTCTGACAGATTGTAAAGAAACACAGACAAAAAAAACAAAAACAGAATGACCATTACATTGCTACTAAGTCTTATGTTTCTCTTTCTCATATAAGAATGCATTTTGTCGTTGTACTAATGATGCGTTATCGCCCATTTGGAACTTTTAAATAAATATGGAACTTTTCAAAGAACTCCTGAAGACTCACCAGCATCACTAGTCCCACTGCAGTCAGCTTCTCCATTCTTTTGTGTGCAGTCATACCAGAGGTGATAATTCCTGACTCCATCTGTTCTCCAGGCCTTTTTTTTATGTAAAGAAACACCCATATGATCACATCTACACACGAACCTATCCTTCAATAAATTCCAGCTCAGAAATATGACCCACTGAAGCAAAAGCAAGCCAAGTCAGAGCTCAAAGATGATACTCACATTAGCACATGTGGAGATGAAGAGAATGATAAGGTCTGTCAGATGCAAGACTATCGTCGCTAACAGAATGGCCAGCATTTTGAGGTTCGTCTAAGAGAATAGAAACAGAAAGTAATCACAGTTCCTCCTTGAATACACACACCTGGCGGCTTTATAGAGGGCAGCGTTTACTCGTGCAGTTCCACACCTGACCACCAGATCGCGCTGCTATCAAACTTATCTCAACACAAACACCCGTTCAGTCCTGTCTGTTTTCTTTCTTTTTTCTCCTACATTTTAATCGAAAACATCTGTATTGTGGAAACATTACGCTGATCATTACACTAATCACACTGCAATGTTTGAAAAGACATCTAATATCTATATTTATCAGAAAAACACGTCCCACATGCAGTCACGTCACTTTTGCCGCATTTTTGTCCACGTCTTAACTGTTTTAACTTTTCTGTTGTTGTTTTTTTTTCCACCCCGCCTGTTATGAGAAGCTAACAAAAATGTAATAAAATGAAATATTTGTTGAGTACGAACTGAGGCAGATTTCGGAACCATACAAAAAGAAAAAGAAGGAAAAATTCCAAAGCAGCGTTCCAAAGCATTTGTTTTCGTCCAGACCAAAACTCCGTGAGCGACTATGATTAAAAATAACAAAACTTTACAGCTGCTCGTATCAAAATATTGGATATTCAGAGTAACAGTGTAAAACTAATACTAATAATATAATTAACAAAAACAAACGTATTAAAAACATAATAAGAAGCGCAATAAGAATAATAGCCTAAAAAAACACTTCCCAAGAAGACAAACATGAGTTAAGGTTAGGACGTCTCCTGAAGGAAAATAGTGGTAAACAGAACTGTGGCTGAGTAATATAGCCTATCTCCTGAAAAAACGTGCAAACATTCCATAAATTAACCAAAGTAAAAAGAAAACGTCCAACGTTCTCCAACTTACAGGTGAAGGGAAGAGGAAAAAATCCTTGAAAAGCGAAAAGAGAGCAGGGAGAAAACACTGGGTTGCCTTTACTATGGGATCCCACTTAGATTCTCAAAGCACGAGTCTCTGTATTCCAGATGTAGTACCACAGCAGTATTTGCTTTTTTCCCTCTCTTCTATTCTTTACTCTTTTTTTCGGAAACGTGAGAACACCGCCCTGAAGCGTCACTGCGTCACACTCTTTTCTTTTCCCTCCCATACTTCACAAGTTCTGACTTTAAAGGCTTAGATAGAGAGGGAGAGAGAAAAAAAATACGCTATTAAGCATTTATTCAAGCGCTTTAAACTTTACCCACTAACAATTTAAACTTAAACTAATGTTGGTAGACTTTAAGGGAACGTTAACCCTTTAATCACCATACATACACAATGTGATTGGTTTTATCATAAATTCATGAAATTAGCTGTATGGTTATGTCACAGAGAGCTTTTGTGTTTTACACACTTTTACAGCATATTCAGCTTTGTCCTTCATTTTGAACACTGTGATGTAGTGGTATAAGGCGGGTCTAAATGTGCTAGTGTTTATAGTGTGTACTAGTGTGTGTGGAGCCCCATAGGCCCCTCCCAGTGGCCCCACGGTATGCCCAGAATGCTGGCATGTATCTGTTTACTTCTGCATCTGGACTGCATAGCTAATAGATCCCAACTTAGTCGCTTTGAAGTTAAATACAAACAGGATTTCGACTTTTATTAAACTTTTTGAATAAAACATTAGTCTTGTAACTCTTTGCAAATGCTTGATCCTATCGACGCTTGAAGATGTTTTGGTGCAGTCCGCGTGACTATGAGCCCCATTCTTTGTCACGCCCTCATCAGGAGTCCCATGGCAGCAGCTGTGTTTGTAAATAAAGCGAGGGAGGCGTTCCCTGTGCCAGTCTGTTTTCTTTGTTGTTGTTGTTGTTGTTTTTTTCTGTGAGCTGCTTAGGGTGTGAGTGTTGGATGGCATAGCTGTGGGTTGGCTCAGGAGCTCTGCTGTTCTGTGAGATGGATGGATTATGGGTCAGAGTATGGGCTAGTGCCGGCAGGGCAATACGTTTACTCTGATCTCCTCGTTTGATGCAGGTCATAGGGAGGGTCATAAATATACGCCCATTCACTGAACTGTCTGACACAGTGCTGGCAGTGGACCATTAAGAGTCTTAAAGCCTTGTTGCTCAGCTAGATTTTTAAATTGATTTATCAGTAACTTTAATAAATGTAAGAAATATAACAACTTTGTAAGGACAAATAAACACACACAAACACCCACCCACCCTCCCACACACACACACACACACACACACACACACACACACATATATATATATATTTACATAACCCCCTGTTGGTTCATGAGGGAAGTGCAGGACATTTGTGAGTTGATGAAAATGATTAAAAAGTGAAGTGACATTCAGCCAAGTATGGTGACCCATACTCAGAATTTGTGCTCTGAATTTAACCCATCCAAAATGCACACACACAGAGCAGTGAACACACACACACACTGTGAGCACACAGCCATTTATGCTGTGGCGCCCAGGGAGCAGTTGGGGGTTCGATGCCTTGCTCAAGGGCACCTAAGTCAAGGTATTGAAGGTGAAGAGAGAACTGTACATGCACTTCCCCCACCTACAATTCCGTTCGGCCCGAGACTAGAACCCACAACCCTTCGATTGGGAGTCCAACCCTCTAACCATTAGGCCACAACTTCCCAGCTTAAGACTGGAAATAAATAATTATACATAAATATAATGAGATGATGAAAAACGAATAATTCATTAAGTAATTAAAATGTGAAATAATTATAATTAATAAAGAAAAGAACAAATAAACTTTTATAAATTTAAGAAATATAACAACTTTGTAAAGACAAATAAACACACACACAAACATATATATATATATATATATATATATATATATATATATATATATATATATATATATATATATATATATATATATATATATATATATATATATATATATATATATATATATATATATATATATATATATATATATATGTTTGTGTGTGTGTTTATTTGTCTTTACATATATATATATATACAGTACAGACCAAAAGTTTGGACACACCTTCTCATTCAAAGAGTTTTCTTTATTTTCTATTAAATTATAGATTCACACTGAAGGCATCAAAACTATGAATTAACACATGTGGAATTATATATGGAATTATATACATAACAAAAAAGTGTGAAACAACTGAAAATATGTCATATTGTAGATTCTTCAAAGTAGCCACCTTTTGCTTTGATTCCTGCTTTGCTCACTCTTGGCATTCTCTTGATGAGCTTCAAGAGGTAGTCACCTGAAATGGTCTTCCAACAGTCTTGAAGGGGTTCCCCGGGAGATATATATATACATATATATATACAACTATACATATATACTATATATATACTATACAACTATATATATATACAACTATACAACTTAAAGTTTTAGGTCAAAGGGGTTGGACAAAAAATCTAATCTGAGAATCCCTGGAATAAGGAATCCTCATGAGAACTTCATATGACTTTGCCTAAAATCCTAACGTTATTTTTTTTTAATTAGATTTTGCTTCCCAAATGTTTAATGTGATCTCATACTTCTCAATCTCACTGTAAATAGAAGGGTTCCCTCCATGGGAAGGTTAATTATGGCTCGCATGTGAACAATGAATGATGCCAGAAATGTAATGTGGCTGTTTATAACATAGTTTGACAGGAAGAACCACAGGCCATATGACTCCATCTTACTAAAACAACATCTATTTACTATAAGAAAATTCTAAATTCTGACTTAAACATTTCCTTCTGATGAAGCAGTCAGTGATGCCGAAGTGACTCACGATTGAGACTGAGATGAGCGAGTATGGTTTAGATCAACATGCTGCTTGAGTCAGAGAGCTCTTGGTCTGGCTTCATTTAGTTTATTGACCACTAAACCAGAAGAATGTGTCATGACCTGTATTTTAAGGCTGAATGTGGTTATCTTAAGTTTATCTTTCACATTATAAACATTAATGCACAAGTTTTTAAAGACAAAGTTTTAAATCAAAGTTTTACAGTTTGATTTTGTCGCATTCCTGCTTTCACATTGTCATTTAGGTTTTAATTTCTGCGATTTAAGACAGAATATGTTCATGTCAACTGTAACAGTACCAGAGTTCGGAAAATCTCTTTCACGCCAAACAAACTGACGTCAAACAGGTCTGCACCAGAAGCTCCAGTATGGAAACGTCCATTGAGAAAAAGTAGTCTTGGATAATATAATATTAATGAACTAAAAGGCCATATAAGTGCACTTAGAGAGAGAGACACTTTTATGACACTTTTTAAACAGTGCCCTTTTCATTAATAATAAAAAAAGCTTCAAAATAATTTCTCAATCATTAGGTCTAAAGTATCTTTCTTTAAAGTACACTTTCTTTGTGAAGTACTTAAGTTTGAATTTTAACGGTAGCTTGTTATACAATACAATAAGTTGATATATTTAAATGCACTGAATGGCAACTATAACATCTTTACAAATGTCTAATTATATGTACATTTAAACACATGACATACAGAAAAAAATATATTAAAGTATTTTTTAGTTTACTATAAATTCTCGTCAGTACTTTTAGCAGTACACTTTAACCATATTTCAAAGACATCAGAAGTAATTATGAAATTACATATAACTTGGGTAAAACTTTACAGACCAAGTCTCACTATTAAGCAGTTGCTTATTAGAATGCATATTATTAACATATTGGCTGTTTATTAGTACACATATTTTGCATATTCTAACCCTACCCAATATCTAAACTTAACAACTACTTTTAACTATTAATAAGCAGCTAATCAGGAGTTTATTGAGGCAAACATTGTAGTTAATGGTTCATTAATGGCAAAAATTGACCTTAGTATAAAGTGTGACCTTGACTTCTACCTAAGTGGAAGTTCAGCTAATTCCATTTAATCTAAAACTATAACAAATTTCCATTTAACATGCATCTAAGTGTGTGAATACTTTACATTGAGTTCACACTTAAGTATATAAATTTAAAGTATATTAATTATATAACAAGCACTCTTTTAAAAAGTATCACAAGTGTATCACAAAGGCTCTATACTTGTGGAAAAAGTGATATGACAATTCATTCATCATGTAGTAACGAAGTGTGTATTTTGTTTGTTTGATGGAAACCACTTTGCTTGACTTTACGATTAAATCTAACTTCATTTCGAAGCTCAGTCCCAAATATATTTTTTTTTTGTAGGGATTGCATTTTATTGCATGCCAAAAGCTCGATGTCTCAAAACACATGTTGTGACTAAAATCTTTTTTCCGTTATAAGCCGCTAGCTAGCGTTCCTCGTGGTCTGGTGAGTCACGTCTCTAAGGCCCGTCTGCTTCGAGAGGAGACTGGTTTAGTAGGAATGACACTTCACGGCAAGCCACGCCGCATCAGGAAAGCTTGACAGTAATCGGGGAGGTTTCGTTATTAGTTTTGGATGCGGAACAACCTTGGGAATTTCACATGTGTCTGGAGAGAGGGAGGAGCCACCATCATGCTGGAGCGAAACCAGCGTAAAATAGAGCAAATGGAAGTCATTGACTCGCAACGGAGAGAACTTCATGGGTGTGGGCTGAAATGAATATTATGTCACCAGAGCAGTGAGGGAGGACATCCTGAACAGATGAGGCTAACGTGTTGAAATGCACTGGGTGGAGGAGACGAGCATTAATTCACATATGTCTCAGTGCTGAAATGGGTTAGATCAACAAATCACATTACGGGTTTGTCGAAAACTTTGGCCGGTGTTTTGAAATCTGTCAACGGCATTCCCTTTTACATTTAATTTCTCATGCAACGACATTGAAATACTAGCAACTTCGTTGGTCTACCAAAAGGTTTTGCATAACACGTCCCTTAAGGCTACTTGTATCTTGGACAAAAGTTCACAGCTGTATTGTGGCGTAATGAAAGATAAGGCTTTGTCTGTAGCTCGAGGGCTGTAATTACGGTTGCTGTTTTTACTTTACTCATTCTCCCAGACTAAATCTGTCTACATGAGTAGCTTTGAGATCTGTGTTGGATGTTCGCGTTTCGCACAGCTGTAATCAGATATCAGGCCAGAGGGGCAGTGAGTCAGCCTATACTTGAAAACAGTGGCATGGCAATGTTTAAATGCGTGCAAAAATCGTGTGTGTTTCACTGAGTAGGGATAGATATGGACTCTAGGCCAAGTGTGATGTAGGTGCTCCTTCAGCCACTGTATGGGCGGCCTTCCTTCAACAAGGAAAAGGGCTTACACACTGGGTCTGTAAAGGAGGTGCTGGGTGCTTAACGGTCCAAGATATCAATTGTGTTTAATGTGATAACATTTACATTGATAACACTGTGAATACATTTACAGTACTGTAAATTTTTATGGTGTATTTCACCTTTTTTGTGACATTGCATTGAAAGCCAAAGTTTTTGTTTATTTCTTTAGTGAATCGTAAGAAAATACTCATCATATTGCAAATAATATGCTAAACAAACCTAAACCCTAATAAATAAAGAATTATAATAAATGATAAAAAAAAAAAATTAAAATAATGAATAAAACAAAATAATACATTATTATTACTTTTATTAAATAAAAATATTATAAATGAATAAATAAATAATTAATCTATATATAAAGTTAGATCTATAAGTGAAGTACAATAAATTAGATACAGGACTATTATGAAATATATTTTATTATATTGAAAATATATTTTGAATTTTAAACAAATATTTATTATTATTATTATTATTATTATTTTTATTATTATTATTATTGTAATGGGTTTCAAAATGTCATTTATTCAGCATCAGTACTCCAGTCTTAAGTCACATGATCCTTCAGAAATCATTCTGATATGCTCTCCGGAAACCTTTCTCATCATTATCAATTTAGAAAAAACTGCTTAATTTTTTTTTGTGGAAACCATGAAAATCTTTTGATTAATTTGTCTTTGTACAATCATATTTGCTATTTTTCTCTGACAGTATAAATGGGACTTCATACATGCAAACACATAATTGCTTTGATATTTTAGGAAGGGGGCCCCTTGCTAGGAAATCATAGTATTTGGGGGTCCTTGGTGTTTTAGGGTAAACTTGAGACCTCCCGAATCACACCATGACCAAAGGGGAGATGGCTTAACTTAACTGTCCACCCCCATCCAGCCCTAAGCTCAGCCCCTCTGCCACGGCCCCCTTCCACAGTAACAGCCGAATAAATCACAAACATGCACCATGACGAAGCCCAGGCCTCGGCGCTCCAGCCACCCCAACCATCTGTGAATCATTAGCCCTGGCCCCGGTTCGGGACTACGTCTTCAGCACACACATCCCTATCACGGCGGCAGCCTGTCACACAGCTGCAGGACCCAGGAGGCAACGGTGCACCAATGAAAGGTTTGGAAGGGGTTGGATTTGCCCAGGCTCATCTGGGCTCAGTGAAATGCTGGCTGAACGATGTCCACTGAGACCAACTCTAGAGTTGAAGTCCACTCGAATTACAGCAACTGTTCCCTCCCAAACCCAAATAACACATTCCTGCTGGTCTGACAGTACTATAAACATTGCATTTCATACTGGATGTCCTTTGGATTTTGTTTCAATACATCTGAGGGAACTGGTTCAAAAGAGATGACAAACTAATTAATTCTATTTAATATGTTTCCATCATATAAAGCACTGAGTGTGCCTTTGTGTATAGGCCAATCTGGAAGTTCACCATTGTTCCGTTGACAAACACCCAAAACTATTTTTCCTTTGGCTTTTGCATTATTGCAAAAAAAATAAGCTCTGTGACAAGTTTAAGATTCTTATGCATTTTGTTTATCGTTATAATCTTGAATTTAATTTTGAATCCTAAATACAATCACCACAAGTAAAAAAGTAAACGAAGGCTGTAAGTGAACTAAACCATAGTCACCTGACTTTAGGGTCACCACCATTAAACCTCCAACATCTTAAAACATTTTCCCAGAAAGTTTGAGTTTGACTAGTTTGCTGAATGAAATATATATATTTTCTCTGTATTTTTATATCAATATGGTAACAATATTATCCTATTTAAATGTGATAAACAAGTGAAGCTAAAAGGAATCTAAAAGTAATCAGCTTATATTACCTGCAATGTTTAATGTAATGGATTACATTGCTAACTACAATTTTTGTTATAAAAATTGGAACTAGTAATAATGGACTACAAGTACCTACCTAGCACTGCAGACTTGTTGATGAGTTTATGTGATGATGGTCTAACAACCAGTACCATTTAGCAACTGCTTAGCATTAACAATACATAACATACATTGTTCCAAGGTAAAGTTTTTAAAAAATCACCAGGGGGTACATATTACGGATGTATTTTATATCATACAATAAAAAGTTATTTTGAGCTTGTGGGAACCACAGAACCAAAAACCCATCCAAAAAAAAAAAAAAAAAGATTTAAAATACTGACCTCAAGACGATGGAAGTGCTAAAATGCTAACTCATTTTTAAATGTACAAAAATCCCTGCAGCACTCTTGTGTTACACACAGTCAACACCACCTAACATGTGAGAGCCCACTTATTAACAGCCATTAATGGAAGTTATGACAGCTGTTAGCACTAGCATTAATCTGGGCATCATGAGGGATGGGGTGGGTCAGCTGGGGTCATCACAGGAGAACCCTGTGAGAAGAATTTCCTGCATACTTTTGACAGAATTGTCCCCAAATGTGAAGATCTCAGTGTGTCGTTACCTCATCCCAGGGTGTTGGCTTCATATGGTAAAAGCATTGATGCTAATCACTTCTTGCTCTTAGAGCAGAATGAGGGAGATGAATAAAGCGTATCATTTTCCTTCATTATTTGTAAAAAAAAAAAAAAAAAAAAACACTTCATTCTTTATGTATGACGCACAGGGAAGGCCATTCTCATTGTCTGAATCTATCAAATATCTCAGTGGAACACAGATGTGCAGAACAGCACTGTCTTCAGATATGCACAGACATCTTAAAAGAGGCTATTTTTTTTGTTTCATAGTAAAGCATGCTTGCATAGTGACAGGACTAAATAGAGAATTTAGACAGTAGGGGTATATGATCCTGGGTTTCTCCAATTCCTGATTCCAACCCTAGGAGAACTGACTCCAGGAACTGACCCCATTTACTTACAAGGTCCGCTATAAGAATAGTTACAAGGTGGTTATTATATTACACACTAAATGTAAAGAATTCTTGTTTTCAGACACAAAGCCTTAAACTTCAAAATAACACACTTAAAGCATGAAGCATTTATCTCCCTCTGCATCTTATGAGACGGAACATGTGAGTCATTGTGAACAACAAGATGATCCAGATCTTGAGAACTAACAAGAATTTCACTTGAGCTTTTAATCCAGCTGTTTACCAGCAAAAATACAAGGTCAGTTCATGTAAAACCCTTTTCTTGATACTTGCGCTAATAATTCAACAAAATATTATCAGATCACAGCATACAAAGCAAAGGGGAAATAAAACTGAGCATGTCATCCATGATCCAGAGAATCACAAAACTAGCAGTTGACTATATACCACACACACTCTTGGTAAGTAGCCATATAATGTGTTGAAATAGGGCTGATTTGCATTCCAGGTAGGCCTCTTGCCAGCCAGCTTCCACAAAACCCTCATAAACTTATGGATTCAAACATGCTTCCCAACATTAGAGAAACACTGACAGTGAAGAATAGCCTTTTTTTTTTATGCACACTTTTATTCTGGCTAGACTGCGTCTGGATTAACAAAAGTGTGTTAAATTGACAGTTTGGGAAGACTTTTGGGAAATATAGAAATAAAGTGTGCATATATGATGATTAAAAACAGCCACAGACCTGAAGACAACCACACAGCTGTACATTTTACTGGCAGACCCCCCAGTATTAGGTGGTATTGGCTGGATTTCGTTCACGTCAGTGGACGCTAGCCATATTATGATTACCATCAGCCATTGCGAATGTGCTGTTTGTTCAGTTCAGTTGAGATTCAGCTGCGAGGCTTCTGCTCATTCTTACATACATTGTCATATGAGGCCACTGGCCAGTTTTCCAAAAAAAGAGGGAGGAGGTTTTTACATTTTCAAAAATTTAACAAGACATTTCTAAAAGTGACTCTCTAACCTTACTCCACCCTTCCTCTTTCAGACTGAATGAAACAAAAAGCAACATGCTGCTTGGGAGAATTTAAGCACAAAAGATGCATATATTCATGACTAGCGAGTTCTGTCGATTGCAGAAAGGGAATCAAAAGTTAGCCCTTTCTTCCTCTTTTGTTGGTTGGGGTTGGGAAATGGCGGTGTAATTGGAACCAGAGTCTGTTTGTGTTTGAATTTTTCCATTATAAACCTAACCTTTCAAAATGACCTGGGTTCTCATTATAGCGTGCCTGGCATTGTTACAAGGTCATTTTGAGCCGAGCTCCTACAAGTCTTTATATGAATCTACTAAGTTTAATAGCAACATGCGGATTCATAATAGCAGCTGCAGCCCTGCCAAACTGCACCAAAAAAAAAAAAAAAAATGCACATGCATATACAGAACAAAAATAAGCGATTCATGGTGTAGCGATTACGGGTAGGCCAGTTTTTACTGCACCATTCCCAAAATATTTTGCTAAGATGAATGAAAAGATAGGCCCCTCACATGAGTAAATAGATGTATGAGCAGATAAGTAAACAGTGGTTGACATGGAGACAGATGACCCCAGCTGCTGCTATTATCACACACAACAACATAATAAATGTGGCAAAAATGTTAAAGAGAAAAAAATGTGAATGAAAAACTAAATTATGACTTATGTTACATTTTAAACATAGCCTTTTTTATGGTTTTCAGTTTGTTTTTTGTGCTTAAAATGTCCAATAAATATAGTCAATATTTTGTCATCCCATATTCATTCATTTTAGTCCATTTACTCTGACTGGAGTTGCAAATAATACAAGATAAAACTATAATAATAATAATAATAATAATATTAATAATAATAATAATAATAAATGTTACAATAAAATATACAAAGTGACAATATTATGTAACTGCAGCCGACCAAGCTATTGAAAATATGTCTATCAAACGTATAAAGATTGATCAATTGTTAAAACCCAGAGCTCCTGAATTAAAAGCTTTTAATGATTTGAAAGATGAGCTACACTATTTAAACAAAATATACCTTTGATGTTCATCTGTGCATTCACAACCATTTAAAAAATGAATACTACTGAATAATAAATAATATATTTTACTGATATAAATTATATTGAATAATACATGTATCAGTTTTTCAAACATATTAAGCAGCATAACTGTTTTCAACATTGATAATAATAATAAATGTTTCCTGAGCAATAAAATCAGCATATTATAATGACTTCTGAAGGATGATGTGACACTAGAATAGAGTAATGATGCTGAAAATGCAGTTTTGCATCACAGAAATAAACTACATTTTAAAACAAAGTCAAATAGTAAATAACTATTTTATTTTGTTTTAACTATTTATATTGAATTTTGATAGGAGCATCACGTGGGCTAAGATGTGGAACAATCCCCAAGCTAGGCTTAGCTTTCTCATAAGGGACATGAATAATATGCTTCCCAGCACTACAGATGGAGTTATGAGTCTTGCGCAAGCTTGCAGATTTCCTGGAGACGCGCAGACTTGATGCAAACAGGGTCCATTCAGGAATATCTCAGCAGCGGATCCACTTTGTCAGACAAGGGGAAGAGAGCCAAAGCGATAGGCTGAAGGAATGGTCGCTCCTTTCACTGGGAGCAGAGGGGAGGCATGATAGCTAATCTTGACCACCAGCTGAGGTTCCCGGTTGAGATCACCATAAACTCTTTACAGCCTGACATCATCCTCTGGTCCACCCTTTCAAAAAATAGTCATCATGGTCGATTGACCGTCCTATGGGAGGAGGTGCTGGAGGCTGCCATTGAGTAGAAAAAGGAGAGGTACATGGTACAGCTGGCTGCTGCATTCCCCCAAGTCAGGTGGAGGGCTTCCCAGTAGAAATTGGGAGGGAGGCTACACTGGAGCATCTACCCAAAGAGGTGAAACATCAGTGATTGTCCAACGCTGCCGGTGGAGGTGCTTCTGGCAGTGATGCCTAGCAAGTAGACATACCTGTGCTGATAACATGATTATCTGTCTCGCCAGTGACAACTGAGAATAGAGCAGTTGGCATCCAGGAAAGACTGGAGGGCTGCCAGGGAAGACTGGCTGACGGCAGGAAAGAATGGTTAGTTTCCCTCTCCACAAGTCAGTGTAGCATCTGATACAGTGACACCCTAAATAACTACAAGCGCAACAAGAAAGAGACAGCCCAGCATTCCACCGAGAGGCGAGAATAAAGATGAACCATTCAAGATAGACAATATGGTTATGACCGGCATGGTAATGACTAATGATCAACAGATCCTGAGAGAATGCGGGTATGGGTGGTCTAAGATGAAAACCCATCACAGTTTACGCATCCACTAAGGGAAGTCTGAGAGTGATTGGAGCAGCCAGTTGCAAACAAAATCAAAAGTTATCAAAGTTAGGTTGAACACCACAGTGCTGTTGATTCCAACTCTGTATCTGGTGAAAGTGAGAAAGACCAGCCCCCACAACAGGTGGCATACCAACCAACGGACAGCCCTCAGCAACAGCATTATGAACCACCTGAGAGCCACCTGCACACTCCCAAGTGTAATATCTAAGGAGCAGTCCTGCAGACCTAAAGTCAACTGGCCAAAAGCCAGCAATAAGGACACATGGAGAAGCTTAGAGTCAAGCCTGTATCTCACTCTCCAGAGCACACTAAGAGGCAGTACAACTTCCAAGTTAAACATATTCAAGCATGACATCTATGAAAAAGGTCGGGAGAGGTTCTGAGACCTCCCCCAGAGGAGGCCTATTCCCAAACTGACTGGGAGATGGGAGAGAAAAATCCTCCAGTTGGTAAAGGAGAAATGCCTTTTACATAAGGCATGGAGAAAAGCTAAAGACCAAGAGAAGGAGGGCTTGAAGAACCTGTGGAATCAGAACAAGGAGAAAGCATGGCTTAGTTTCCTTCGGGACCCTTTCAATTTAACCCAAGGACTCCTGGAGGAAACTACCCAGCAGGAGCTTGAGGTTTTTTATCAAAACCCAGATCAGTGATAGACAGAAGGAATCCCCACTAGGATCCCCAGGCTATATACCACAGCTGCCTGAGCCCACCTAACAATTTGACACTTCTCCTCCCAAATGGTCTGAGGTCAAGAAGATTGTAGAGTACGCAAGAGCAACATCAGCACCCGGACCGGACTGCATACCCTATCAGGTATATAATAACTGCCCTTTGCTCTTGAAGCATGTGAAGAGATAATGGGAGTGGCCTGGAAAGCTCAATACATCCCTGCAGATTGGAGCAAAGCAGTTACTACCTTTATTCCAAAGGAAAAAGACCCCAGCAACATCAGCTAGTTCAGAGGTATTGCCCTGTTAAATGTAGAAGGAAAGATATTCTTTTCAGTTCTGGCAAAATGCCTAACCAGCTACTTCTTGGCAAATAATTACATTTATACCAAATATCCCAGGCTTCCCTGGCTGTGCTGAGCACTCAGCTATGGTCAGGGACCAGATCCAGACAGCCAAGAGGAATAGATCAGATCTGCACATAGTCTGGGTGGACCTTGAGAATGCTTACGTGTCAGTCCACCAACAACTAA
This sequence comes from Carassius auratus, assembly GCF_003368295.1. Taxonomy (NCBI): domain Eukaryota; kingdom Metazoa; phylum Chordata; class Actinopteri; order Cypriniformes; family Cyprinidae; genus Carassius; species Carassius auratus. The sequence continues at coordinate 32,550 of NW_020524471.1, forward strand.
TCTCCTTTGCAGTATTTTTTTTAATGTGCCACTGCCCTTTCAGACCATAGTGACCAAGTACTTCAACACCATCCAAGTTTGCTACACAACTCAAGAGATCTTGACAGGTTGGTACCCGCTGGAGATGGAAACGAATGTTCTATCTCCCCCATCCTTTTTAATACCGCATTTGAGATCATCTTGATTGGTGGCAGGCAGTTGGTCCGAGGAGTCAGGGCCCAATCAGGCCCTAGACTTCCAGCCATAAGAAGTTACATGGACAATGTCACCACCCTTCTCCAGACAGCTTCATTCACATCCAGACTCTTCTGAAGGCTGGAGGAGCTGCTAACATGGCCTTGGATGAGGATTAAGCCAGATAAACCCGTAAAGCAAGATAAACCCATAGCCTTTCAATTTAAAAGGGAATTAGGAACGATAATATCTGCTTCTCAGTAAATGATGAGAAAATTCCTATCCTTGTGCACTAACTTGTCCGAAGCCTAGGAAGACAAGCTAGACTAAAGCTGCCTCCCAGAGAAATTCAAGGTTTGGTGTTTCCAGTATACTCTGTACAAGCATCTTATGTGGCCTCTGGTACTGTGCGACATTACCTAAACAACAGTCCTGAAAATGGACAGAAAGGCAAATAGCTACATCAAGAAACGGCTTGGCCTCCATCGCAGTCTTTCCAATGTGGCACTGTTTAGATTTACATTACATTACCATTCATTCATTTAGCAGACACTTTTATCCAAAGCGACTTAAAGTGCATAACTCAAATAGCTTTGAGTTATGCACTTAACATAGCTTAGCAAAGATGTTTGGGAGAAAACATCTGGCAAAAAGCCATCAGTTTGGGTTACAGGCATGAGAAGTTTAGCCTGCTATTTGAGTTAAGAGACTCGCCCAACCTTCTTATGAAAAACATTGAAGCCCAGATCCACAAAGGACGCAAGTGGAATTTGATGCAGACAGTGGAACAGGCCGTCAACCAACTAAAGCATCAGGATATTGTTGGTTTTTCACAGCCAGGAAGGACAAGGATTGAATGAGGATCTGCACCTAAAATGTGGTCCAAAGCATCCACAAAGGAAAGGAAAGATCTGGTAATCACAGAAGTGTCAAAGATGGAAGGGGAGAGTTACAAGGTCAGAGCTATGCGGCTACACAAGCAAGGCAGATGGACAACCTGGGAAGCTATCAATAGAAACATCATGTGGTCTGATATAAATAAATAAATTAAAATAAATAAATGTATGCATTTAGCAGTCACTTTTATTCAAAGCGACTTACATTGCATTCAGGCTAACAATTTTCTCCTAACATGTGTTCCCTGGGATATGTGAAAGATTCCCCAAACAAGGTTTAATTTTCTCATAGGGGACACGTATGATATGCTTCCCAGTCCCCAGAACTTACAATTATGGTATAGATCAGAAGATAACTGTCATCTCTGCTCCTCCAAGAGTCCAAGTATCCAACACATCCTTTCTGGGTTCAAGGCAGCACTGATATGGGGCACTACAGATGGAGTTATGACCAAGTCTTGCGCAAGCTTGCAGATTTCCTGGAGACGCGCAGACTGGATGGAAACAGGGTCCATTCAGGAATATCTCAGCAGCGGATCCACTTTGTCAGACAAGGGAAAGAAAGCCAAAGCGACAGGCTGAAGGAACGGTCTCTCCTGTATCCGTGAGCAGAGGGGAGCATGACAGCTAATCTTGACCACCAGCTGAGGTTCCCGGCTGAGATCACCATAACCTCTTTACTGCTTGATATCGTCCTCTGGTCCACCCTTTCAAAAAATCATTTATCATGGTCAAATTGACTGTGTCATGGGAGGAGGGGCTGGAGGCTGCCATTGCACGAAAAAAGGAGAGGTACATGTAGCTTGCTGCTACATATTCCCAAGCCAGTTGGAGGGCTCTTACCTTCCAAGTAGAAATTGGCAGTAGAGGCCACATTGTAGTATCTACCCAGCAGCTCTTGAAGTCTCTGGGCACCACCGGCCGTGAACAAAAGAGAACACTCAAAAATCTGGCAGAGGAGGCAGAAAGAGGGAGTTTTTGGCTGTGTCTCCGTAAAAAAGGCAAACAGGGAACCTGGGACCAGCTGCAGGGTGTGGCAGGGAGACATCCCTGTCACTGCTCCCCCACCCTGAGATGTTCTGGGGTTAAAGGGTCGCAACATCAGTGAAGGGTGGCTCCCAGCTGATGACTTTGCAGTTGGTCCAACGGCACCAGCGGAGGTGCTTCTGGCAGAGATGCCTAGCAGGTAGGCATACCTGTGCTGACAACATTGTAGTAATATTTTACAATATTAAATTAAATTAAAATTTAATTTATGCATTTAGCAGACGCTTTTATCCAAAGCGACTTACAGTGCATTCAGGCTATCAATTTTTACATATTATGTGTTTGCGGGAAATCGAACCCCCAACCTTGCGCTTGCTTGCGCAGTGCTCTACCAGTCTACCGGAGGCGGTGGTATTTCTTTCCTCTCCTCCCCTGCCTTTCTTGGTTCGCCTGTCTCTTGTCTCGTCTACTTTGAGAGACTCTCTCTGCACTGCTTTCCTAAACTGAAACATGGATTTGATAAATTGGTCTCTCAATGCAATTGACACCATCTTCTCGACGAGGAGCTTAGGTTCGGGGGAACCTGATTGCCCTGCCGGAACGTTCGCAGCTGGCTACACGATGAACGCGTGGGCAAATTGGTGGGTTGTGTGTCTGGCGGATCTTCCGTGGAGGACATTGAAGACATCTACCAATTCGGAACCACGATAACAGGTCTTCTGCTGATTGGATTAGGCTTTGCCCTGGGTTATCAGAAAATTCAGAAAATGGGAACAGCTGTCCAAAGCCTCACAAGGCTGCCTGTCATGATTTTAGCAGTGGGCAGAGCGGTCAGCATTGAGACTGAGACTATTAACCGTAATATGGATAACATCACGGTGAAGCTCACGACTTTGGAGACCAATAAAGACAATCATAGTGACCGTTAAATTGGAATGCGGCTACTAGACTAAAACAGCTGGTATCTTATCTTCTTTCGGCTCCACTCCCAGCTTGGCCTTGGCTGGATAACAAATTTTCCCCTTGGAAAGCATGTCAATGAGACGCTCTGCGTTCCTCAACCCGTTTCCCACAAGACACCTGATGATTGTTGTTGACTCTGTATAGGACCTGACCAAGGCTGTCTCCATGGCAACTTGCTGTGACGCTGTATAATCTGTGGACTTAGGCATCTAGAGAGAATCTCAACTCTCCAGGCCTACAAATACACAAACTCTTACACATATACAGATATTCACTCTCCTCCCCACCCCCAACCCTCGCCTTCGCCGCTTTGTACTGCCAGTCTGTCAAGCAGGTCCGTGACCAGCACTTGTTAGCCGCAGGGTAGGACGGCTGCTGCCTGCACTGGATTACCTCGACCCCCCCAATTTCCATCCCCAGTTGCAAATTTGTGTGTTTGTGGTTGATATGCTTTTGTTGCTGAGGTGTTTTTTCATGTTCCCATACTGTACTCCCAAAAGGAGCATAGTATGGGTGTTGTTTTTTCTCCTCACTTTCCTAATGTTATGCTGTATTTCTTCCTCAATTCGCTGTCTTCCTGTTCTGTCTACCCCGTTGTATGTATGTTGTGTATGTATGGACAGGTTGATGGCTAATTTTGCTGGTACTTGTGACTAGTGATAATAAAGGGCTACAACTACTACTAACTACTACTACTACTACTACTACTACTCTAAATGCAGAATTGGAGAGCACAATATACTCCTTTCAAAAACATTAGAAAATCTTACCAATCCAAAACTTTTAAATAGTAGTGTAAATTATGATATTATGTTTGTTATCAATATCAACAGTTAATCTTTTATGAATGAGCTAATGAACCCACTTGCAAAGTGCTTGAGTTTAGCAGAGTTCAGCTCTTTTATCTTAAGCAGCTCAATCCTCAACACACTATGATTAGATTATGTGAATCCACTGATGAAATCAAACAGCCCTTCAGCAACCAATATTTTTGTCTGTAATTTTGCTTACAGGATTAACACCGATTATAAGTGGATCTCAGAGGGGAAAATTAAATAATAAAGCATGATTTGATCTCTTTAAAGCCAAACACATGCTTAATGTGTACACGTGTGTGCTGGTGAGGATGAAACATCTCAGTGTCCTCATGAACCCCTTCCACACGCCCCATGGGCCAAAAGAGCAGTGACATCACCCTGCCTCCACCCGTCCCACTTTGCATGATCCTACTCCACCCTGCTCGTCTGACATTCACTGATGCTGGAAAGTGATTAAGTGCTAATTAAAAACAGACACACTGATGTACACTCTTAAAAAATAAAGGTTCTTTACTGCAATCTATGGTTCCATCAAGAACCTTTAACATCCATGGAATCATTCAATTCCACAAAAGGTTCTTTAGGTTATTAAAATATGCTTCACACTAAGACAAAATAACTTTTGACTGAAAGGTTCTTTGAGGAACCATGGTTCTTATGTGGCATTGCTGTGAAAACCCCGCTTTTGGAAGCTTTATTTTTGTACGTAAAGATCTGTGCAAAACGCACACATAAACACAGACAGAGGAATGAGAGCCAAAGACACATTCCACAAATTACAATCAGTTTCATCCTTTCTTCTCTGCAGTCACATTTTCCTCAGGCGGCTTCACTCAACTTTGGGGTTTCACACCCACATGCTGATCTAATTAATCTTTTCTATGTTGTGGTTCCACATAAAGGCGGATGAATGAAATGGAGGTGTTTTAACATCACCACATTTTTTTCAAGGTCAAAAGAAGGTGAACTGCTTGGTGAGGAATTCTGGGTATCATGTACCCCAAGAACAACCTCCCAAAGAGAAAATAAATATGCCTGTTTTAACTCTCTAGATTTTATTTATCCTAAAAAATAGGAATGTTTTATGATTGAACTTGCATGCCTTCATGCAAGTTTTACCAAATTAAGTTGTATGCAGATGAATAAGATGATGAATTAAATCACATGAGCGCTAACCAGGAGTCAAGAGTTCACAAAATGTTATTCAGACAGGCAGAGAAAGATCTTCATCACTGAGGCATGTGAGTATATACACATAGCAGCAAATATTAAAGGGGCTGTATTCTGTAACAAATGCTTTTTTATTATTATTCTCCACCATTAAACCCCATACAATTTTAGTCAAAAATGTCAGAGCAATTTAATTTGACACTTATCACCCTTGTGCCAACCCTTTTTGTTAAACAGGTAATTTTCTTTTTTATAAGACTGTATGTAAATAGTCACTTTTTTATGGCTACTTTTTTTTACTTTTTTTGGCCAACATATGTGAAATAGAGATGTGCATGCTCATAACTGCGATATGCATTGCAATTTGAAATGAGCAAGAATGAAAGACTTCAGTAAACGTGAAATATATATTTCAGGTAGGACTGTACCGTGTATCTAAACAGTACGTGATATGGACTAATAAGGTGGAGAGAGATTATTTTTACTCTATTTGTTTTATTATTAATTTAAGTGGTTTGAATGTAAAGAATATACTTTAGAGCGAGCACTCACATTATTTTGTCAAAATAGTTCAACTCTATAAGGATGGTTTACACATGGTTTACATTACAAAAAAAAATGCCTTCAGGTTATTAAAGGTTTCAATAGAGGGTTTTTAAATGTGCAGAAGTCCAGCTAAAGATATACTAAAGTATATTTGATAGCTTTAAATATCTTGCATTTAAAGACCGATATTATTCAAAGATCACACAATCCTCATCAATAGTGACATTAAAGCAAATTTTAGGCTTAATATTCAGAAATATGCATTGTGCACAAGTAGTACTCCAAATAAAGTTTAAGTTTAGTCCCGAGCGATATCAGTAAATATGTAAATAGATTTGACATATACTTAGTATGAAATGAATGCATTCCCAATATATGACTTTATTGGGCAGTAAAAAAAGTCTTTATTTTTCTTAGTTTACTTTTCACATTTTAACTAATTCTAAATAATTTTATAATAATATATATATATATATATTTTTTTTAAGTGTAGAGTAACTAAATCCTTTGCTATCTTTAGGAGTTCGGGTTGAGTTAAGGTCTCAAAAATACCTCAGTAGAAAGGTGGTTAAAACTACTTCTGTATGTTGCTTTCAAACATATGATATTTTCCCTGAATTATTTAACATATGATAACATCTGAAGATTGTCACAGCTTGACAGAATCCACTAAACTGAGGACATTTTGATAAAGCAGGATAAGTCTCCCTTGTGTGACTGCCCAAATGCCATGATGATTTCTGAATAACCCAGTACATTCAGTACATTTTTTAATGTCCCCTTAGTACAAGTGCACTCACAAACCTGCGCCCATTTGGCAATACATCCTAACCCAGCTGTGATTTACTCCTGACTCTTTACAGATGCCTTGCTGAGCTCGTATGAAGCATTTAGGGAAATGTCAAACGCCCCAGTATGTTTCCTCCTCCCTCAGCCAGCCCAGCAATGGAAGACGTTAGCCTATGGAAAAGAACAGACCATGAGGATGCCAATTATTTCGCAGCAAGGACTTGGACTGATAAATAAGGATTCTAAAAGACAATCCATCTCATTGTTTGCAATCTTGGAGAGAGGACATGAGAAGAGCAAGTAAAAACAGGAAACCGTGTGCAGTAATGGAAAAGTCTGTGTTTTGCGCTGAGCCAGAGTTGATATTAATGAACCACTGTCAGATCAGCATGCTTATTCACAGAGTGGACACTATGTGCATTTGAAAGCCATTGAAGGAATGCTCAGCTGCTTCAGAGCCCAGCCCTGCTAGCTTCAGGGCCTCTCGCACGTAATAGGAGTCTGAAATATAAAAAACAACATCCTTTGATTTACCCTCTGGGAGGAAAGTTGGAGAAAGTGTAAATATAAGCTAGCCATCCGCTCATACATAAGCCTGAGAAACGTCACGGGGATCAAAGAGAGAATCAGGAAGAAATTCTTCTGTTAGAAGAGAATTATAAAGTAGATTCATGTTCCGTCTTCCTCTCTTCATGTGTTGTACAATATTTATTTGTAGACCATGTACAGTTCAAATCAAGTAGAAAAACCAAAACAGGCCAGTTCTGTAAAAAGCAGATGCTATTTTAAATGTGCATATGTTGGTTTGCATACTACTATACTATGCAGTAAGCAAACTGTTTGCATATGCATTAAATACCTGCATGATGTAGGCTATAACATAAAAAAGAAAGAATTTGAAAGGAAAAATCCTGCAATTCTACGTATTCAACATGGCCTTCCATTTCTAATGTGACAAATAAACTAGAAGTAATATTATCCATGATTTTATAATCTCGACCCGGAACGACTCGACCCGAAAGACTCATAAGATGAACTAATCAATTCTCTTTCTGGCTCAGACAGCATTGGTTTAGCGTACGGGGCTGTCACGTGATTAAGGAAGGACTTGAACCCGAAGACTCGTCAGACAAGAGGTGAGGTGAGCTAATCAAAGACCCTGGTAAAAAATATAAAACATAATATTTTATATATCTTATAGCATCTTAGTTTTGTATTGTTTGTAGTGTGATCAATGTTTGCGTAAGTACTAGATGTGCTGGGGAAGTAACACGTAACATTTTAATTAAATTTTGCTAAAATGAACGAAATGAATCGAAAAGATTCGTTCATTTTGCTCAACGAGACTCAAAAGTCAGAGTCTGTAAAATGATCTGAACTTCCTATTACTACTATATTCATGTACTACATAGTAGGAAGTAAGGAAGTAAAGAAGGAAGTAAGTCTATTCAGATTCAGGAAGTTAGTTAATGATTAATGAATCAGTGTGTTTGAACAAATGGTTGGTTGGTGTAACAGTAATCAGCTGACAAAAGTCATTTTAAATTCCCCACCTGTCGAGCAAACTGCACAAAACGTCCTAGATCTGTTACACAGAATGTTTGATCATATTTGATGCAATTTATGCATACACTATAACAAGAACTGCATTCACACCCTATGGGAAATAAAACAGATGGTGCTGCAGGGGGGTTGAAAAGGAGGCGGAAATCTGGGGGGTTAGAGTTTAATACATGCCAAAAGCAAGTGACCCCCTGTGATCTCCCACTTCCTGGTCAGATTTAACCCCATCACCACCTTGCATGCTTTCTCTATATTAGACCACAAACCACAACCCAAATGTAGAACAAGGCCTGCATTATGTGGCTTTTGTAAACAGGAAAGCATGCATGCATTGGGTTTTGCCTTTCAATTGGTGGGAATTTGTTCAAGATCATGAAGGAGATTCCGCAAATCATAAAGTACACCACATAAAATAATAAGAAATGAATGAGTGAGAGATAGGGTGAAAACTTGGGGTAACACATACATTGGGTGTTGGCATGAGTATTCTCACATGGTTCAATGCATGGCTAAATGCATTTAGCACACAGTGTAGCTTCCTCTGAGGGGAGGGAGATATGAATGAAAGAAAGGGAAAGAGGAAGCATTTAATGGGCCCTATCAGCAATATCTGTGGGAGGAGACGAATATCAATACCCAGAACGTCAAACACATGTGGAAATCCTGGAAAACATTTGATTAAGGAGTCTTAAGAGATTTTGGGGTGCTTCTGAGTCCAAATGATGTCATATTTTAATTTCCTTCAGGTTAATGTGGAAGTAGTTTTCCAAACTCAAGACCAAGCAGGAGTCACAATCACGTCACCACAGCACTGCTTTTCCATACTTTTTAGTATGCATATTTGCACTGGATGGATGTTTCTGACTCATGTTGCACTCATGTTTCAAGCATCCTACGGTGTGTAAAAAAATAAAAAGTGCACTGTTAGACTTTTTATCGTATTTTTGCGGTAACTTACTGGCAGCACTATTGCCAGTAAGTTACTGTAAGTTCCCCTTTACAGTAGCTTACCTGTAAATGTGTTTTACGGTAAGATGCCCTTACCGCAATTTCATTTTACAGTAAGATGCCCTTACCGTGATTACATTTTACAGTAAAATGCCCTTACCGTGATTTAATTTTACAGTATGATTCCCTTACTGCAATTTCATTTTACAGTATATTAGTCATTTTATTGTAATTTATTAAAAATATTTTAATATTTATATTTTACATTAATGCTATTGAATTTAACAAATTCCCAAAAAAGTGACTTGAGTCCATGTACATCAACATATTCTTTATTGTGCTTTTTTTCAAACAAAATATTTTATTTTAAACAAATAATCTAATTAAAACAAAACTAAGTTACAAAACAAAACAAAACAAATAAAATAAAAAAAATCACAATAAAAATACACTTCAGAAACAGTTCCAAACTTCTACTCCACCAATCACAGCAGATCACTGGTGTCAGGTGGCATCAATTCCTTTCTGCAAATGGGATGTAGAGAGAGAAACAGGGAGAAAGGGGAAAATAAATAAATAAAGAAAACAAAACAAAACAATTACATCCTTGGAGTAACACACTCACACAGCAAGTTCTACAGATTGTAGCACCAGCACCAGATATAAGATATAACTCGCATCAGTCCAAAAATACGTCATGACGAGGAAAAAAAACATATATAAGTCGCACTGGACTATAGGTCGCATTTATTTAGAGCGCCCTCTCGCGGCTGGATACGGTAATGTTTTCTCTTGGTTCATCTCTCTCGGTTCATGTCAAATTAATTTTGATAAATAAGTCGCACCTGACTATAAGTCGCAGGACCAGCCAAACTATGAAAAAAAGTGCGACTTATAGTCCGGAAAATACTATATATATACGATCAACATTCTTCAAATTATCTTCTTTTTGTATTACACAAAAGAAAGTCATACAGGTTTGGAATGACATGGGGTGTGAATACATGATATACATTAATTTTAATTTTGGGTTAACTAATCCATAAGTAACATAAGTTTTTTTGTGGTGAATTACTCACCTCTGTACCGTCTCCAGCGTAGTGGATGCTGGCTCCTGATACTCCAGATTGAACACATAAAAGGAGCCGAAAAAGACAGCGAAAGCACTGGCAAAGTTATGAAGTTGGTTAGCTTCATAGAAGACCTTCCCCTCAATTCTGACCATCCAGTAGGTTGCAAACAGCAGACTACTCCCTAAAACAAAGGCATCTTCAGCTAAATTGTTTCTTGTAATAGAATTCTGAACAATTATTTCTCATACCTAGCATGATCACCTGTGGTGTGGTAGGCAATGTCATCTCCTGCTCAACCGACATCTTGGTTGAGGTTGGCTGAAAGAAAAAAAAAAGATTCTCAGATATTGAATGATATATAGATGGAACTTTTATTTTTCAGATAATGTTTATTGCTAATATTTTGTATTTTAATTCCTAAATATAAAACAATATACAGTCAGACGCAGTCAATAATACGAATCTAATGTTGTGATGTGAGATACCAGCGGTCATGTGACAAAAGAACGAAGGACTCAAACCCGAAGACTCGAGAGATGAACGAATCATTTCTCTTTCCGGTATTGACAGCATATCCTCTATGGGACTGAGGAAGAACGAAAGACTCAGACCTGAACCCGAGACTCGAAAAGATTAACTAATCGTTTCTGTTTCACACATGGCACAGGCCAGCAGACAGATCAGAGTCAGACACTGACGAGCAGACAACTAAACAAACTAGAACAAACGTGATAAATATGAAGTTGCAAAGGAAAGAACGCCTCGGATCAGGAGGTGAGGTGAACTAACAGAGTCAGACTGCAATAGCCTGAACTTAAGACCTAACAACTAATCATTAATAAAACATTTTGGTTTCTTATTATTTGGCTTTGGCTGCATTAACCTATAATTTATTTTGTATTCTTTTTACTAATGTAATCAACATTTTCGTAAGTTCTAGATGTGTTGGGATATTTAACATACCATTTTATTTATATTATTCCGAAATGAACAAAATGACTCGAAAAAGATTGTTTAATTTTGCTGAACGAGACTCAAATATCCGAGTCAGTAAAATGATCCAAACTTCCCACTACTACACAGCGGTGTTTCGTTTATGAATGAATCTGCCTTTTCAAACAAATTTAGTGAGTCAATGACCCATTCAAAAAGTCGCTTGCTTTGTTCCTGAATAAATCTGCCATTTGAATGAACTGACTGAATGAATCATTCAGTGACAAAGACAATGACTTGCCGTCCCCTACTGGCAGTTTTAGTTTAATTTTTAAAGTATTTTTTCAGTTATTTAAACCATTTAATATTTCTATATTCAAAACCTTCCATTTAAAACATTAAACTCATAGCATATTGTTATCATAAATTTAAATGCATTCTTGCCCCTTCAGAGCCTCATTTAAGTCCCAGTGAACAGAAAGTTGCAAACAACTTTTCTCCAGTGTTGTGAAGTATTTCCATGTGAAACTGAATATTAAATAGAGGGCAGGGTTTTAATTTATTTTTTAGTTAATTTTTATTAAGGTTAGATAAAAAAAAAAGAAAAGAAAAATGACCTAAGTGCTCCTAAAAGGAAATGTAAGTGTAAAGCCCTGCAAGTTATGCATTACAATATGTTAATCACGTAATGCATCTGATAGTCAAAACATATACTTACAAAGCCAAAGTTCCTCAGTGCTTGTGGCTCTTAAAAGAGCCTTTGGGCTGTAGTTAGCTCCTGTTGACACAGGGAAAAGAGAAAAAGAAGAAACATTATTTTTCGTCAATGATTATTGGCTAATGACTATATGAACATGTTAAATCACAGATCTGGGATCACTTATACAATCAGATGACAATCAACACTGAAAAAAGGGAGAAGAATATCAGTTTTACCAATAATTAGCATAGAATATCTAAAACATTTTGCAATTAATATGTTTCAGTTAATCTATTGGTCTGCCTTTACATTGCTTTAAAAGCGTTACTATTTTAACGTCATATTTCTGTCACGTGCAGAGTGAATCGCACGGTGAACCAGACAGTTTGCAGCATTCAATTGGCTGTCGGTCAAAAAAACCTCTTACATCTTGTCTAGACTTTGTTGATAAGAGGATTCGCGAGCCTGCATAATTCGGAACTGAATTAAAATGGCGTTATGAGCAGTGAGTAGATTCTGACTAACTTGAACACCTTTGATACGTTAGGTCATTGCGTTCAAGAGACCAGACAACTAACGTTAACGTTATGTCTGTGAATGGCTACATTGATGCTCACCGCAGCAAAACGCGTTGTAAGATTAATTTGCCATTCTCCAGAGAGTGAACACAAATAAGCACTAATATACACTGGAGCGTTTGCCAAATCTATTGCGCCAATACATTATTTCAGTATCAATTGAGTGTGTGCTCTTGCTTGCGGTGGACTGGGGGAGAGAGACTGAGAGAGAGTGCGTTTGAGAATTCGCGCCAACGTTACTTTAAATAGCCTAACGTCACACACATTTAACGGCATTCATTTAAATGACGAGTAAAATATACCATAACTGGTCGTAAAAAAATACGGAAAACCATTGTTTGTGTAAATACTACATTGGGTCCAACTGGAAAAGGCAGTCAGTTAACTGTATGGCATAATGGGATATGAAAGCGGCAGTTTTTGAGGAAAACTAAAAGTTCCTTCAGACTGTCCTATTAATAATAGCCTATTAGATTGTATTATTTACTTTCTTCATAAATTTAGCTATATTTAATTGATATTGGTAATGGTTTACGTTGTTAAAGTAACTTATAAAATAAATTTGTTAAGTAAAAGGTACTTACCTCAGAAAATCTCGCAGCTGGCGTCTAGGTAGTGATCCACTCTGAGAGACGTCAGTTTTGCTCGCACTCAACACGTCACACAAACATCAGTTTACATTCTGCCAGGTTGTTGCGTGGGCTTTGCACGTGAGCAACAATTTAAAATTTGTGAGGTTTAAGCAAAGTTATTATAATTATAATTATTATTATTGCTATTTAAATATCACCACACCTGTGCTCTTTTACCTGGCATAAAAAAAAAAAAAAAAAAAAAATGCCTAATTTGCCTCTATGGGAACCAGTTGTCCATTACTATTATTATTAGGGCCCGAGCACCAATGGTGAGAGGACCCTATTGTTTCAGCTCCGTTTATTATTATTATTATTATTATTATTATTATTATTATTATTATTATTATTGTTGTTGTTGTTGTTGTTGTTGTTGTTTTTTATTGGAGAAAATGCTACTATTAAAATTAACATCCAGTGTGTGAAATGAGAATGATTTTATGATTTTCATCTGCAGAACAAGACAGAAAAAACTATAAAACATTATCATATGACATTTTAATAGGCCTAAAATACAAGTTGTGGACACAATGACAAAGGCAGTGATTACAGTTTAATTGTATGTATAGAAATCTGTCTTCTTCATTTACAGTAGCACTACTGCTTTTGCGTAAACAGTAAGTTACTGTAAAATTCATACAAAATACCCACAATGCAGTGCATATTACAGTAGTTTACCGTAAATAATATAAATGGTATTTTACTGGGCTTTTTTGCGGTAAGTTACTGTAAAATTGCGGCAAAGTCTAACAGTGTGAAACTTTTAAAACCGGGTCTCAAGACTTTGCAAACTGTGTTTATTTCACTGCCCCGTGCCTAGAGTTTTTGCATTACACTGTGCTGCTCTTCCATTGTTTATATGTAAACATGTTCTAAAGTCTAGACAGATATTTCATTTATGCACTTGTGCAGCCCATGACACTGCATTCTAATGAAAGTTAAAAGTTCAACCTTAAAAAAAGTTTGCCTTTTCTTTTCTTTGCTGCTGACAAAATAAATGGTCGACAATTATATGAATTGTATTATTATTATTATTATTATTAATATTTTTGTTTGCTAAACTGAAAAATATGATCAAAAATTCTGACAAATTCAGTTTAACTTTTTACAGTTTACTCTGATAAACTTCACATAGATAACATATATTTATATATTTATTGTGGCCAAAATGCATTTTAAATAAATGTTTAATTTATTTATTCATATCAACATCTCATGTTTTTAAATGCAAAAAAGAACTCTTAAGTGAGAGCAGAGTAGATGGAGTACGCTAGTAAATTATGTTTTGTCTCCAAGGCTGTTATTAACGCACATTAAATAGCTTTTCATTTTACGGTTGAAGTTTACAGTTCCACTAAAGTGGCAAATGCGTCTGGAGCGAGTGTAGGATTTAGGAGTGAGTATTTGAGCTGACTCCAGTGGGGTGTCATTTATACAAGAAACTGCTTATTGCAACAGACAGACACTCTGAAGGAAAAAGAGAAAGAATTACAATGCAAACATAAAAAACGATCTTTACCGCAATCATACATATAAACTGTAGACATAAAGCATGGTTACAAGGGGGAGATCCGAACACCTTGTGCTTTTTGCTATGATCCATGGTGATTGTAAAACACTTAAACATCACTTCAAACATTCATCTCAAGCAAACTGTTCCTCGTCCATGTGTGTGGTCCCATGGGCCCAGGGTCAGAGGTCACTGCCAGACTGCCGTATGTTTACATTTTCCAGTCCTTCTCAGACCACAAGCTGGAGTCGTTGTACTCAAGAGCGGCTGCACTCTCAGCTAAAAAATACTTTTGGAAAATGCTTGATGGAAAAAGCATTTCTACTGTTAAATGACTTTCAAGCGCAGCTAGTGCAGTCGAGTATTCTTTCCATTTGGGTTTTATTATATATTTATATATATAATATGCTTTCCGAAGGGCTGTAAAATACAAAGCCCTTTGCTCATAGCAGTTAGATCCGCAAACAAACGAAAGACAAGAGCAAAACTGTTTCTGCAGCAGTGGATGTTGTGGCCTGGCTTCCCTGCTCAGAAATGTTGGATAAAACTATGAATATTGAGCTCAGTGTATTACAACAAGAACATGCAAACATACATACAAAGCCCAAGAAGTTCAGCTGATCTCCACTTTATAGACCATCTGCATTTCATCAGCGGTGAACTGTATTTTGGCGAGGGAGTGGAACAGAGAATCCTGACTCTAGGGTTCAGCCTTACTTTTTATTGTCTTGATTTATGCTATAACATATTGGCGCTAGACTAAAACCAGTGTTTCCCAACCTTCTAACCTTTATGTTTTATACCACCACAGACGCATCAGTAAGATCCTCTTAAAATGTAACTGAAAAAATGATAATTTTCTCATGCATGGATGCAAGAAGAAGAAGAAAAAAAGATTCTAAAGTGATAGGTAAGAAGACATTTATAAAGTTGTGAAATATTTCTATTTCAACCATTTTACATTTTCATCAAAGAATCACAAAATAAAATATATATTCCACAAAAATATTAAGCAGCACAAACTGTTTTCAGCATTGATAATAATGATGCATCTTGAGCAGCAAATCAGCATAAAATGATTTCTGAACTAAACTAATGATGCTGAAAATACAACTTGAATATCACAAGAATAAATGACATTTTAAGATATACTGCAATAGAAAACATTTAAATTTTACTAATATTTCATAATATTACAGTTTTACTGTATTGTTGATCAAATAAATGTAACCTTTGTTGAACATAAAAAAATGCAAATATATTAAATAAATACTACAGACCAATTTTTTTTTTTTTAGTTTAGAGATAGCCCTATTGTTTTTTGTTTTTGTTTTTATTATTATTTTATAATAAGTTTCTGTTTTATAGGTATAATCAAAATCGAAATAGTCCTGCCTTAAACAAGCCAATGTTGCAGTTGTGGGATTGACACAGAACAATGTTTTAACTGTGCCACAAAACCACAGAATTTACACTTGGTTTGGAAATCAACCTACAAACATTGCACTTACAATTGTTCATTTTAAGTTGGGGTAGTAGAAAAAGTATCTAACATTGAAGAATCCCACACAGCACTTTTAATCGGTATGTTTTTGAGATGGACCGGAAAGGAACTGTCCCAAGTGTTTTATTGTTTCTGCGGGGAAGTCTCAGACATGTGTTGCGCCATGAATGTGGTCATTATTCGCTGGAGATGACAGGCTGAAAGGACATGCTGTCTGGTTACTGTCCGTTCAAGCTTTCAAACCAAGTGTGTCGCCCATCTATGATCATGACAGAAGGGTGGACCACAGCTGCAGCCCATGGGCGAGTTTCCCTCCCGTTCACTTACAGAATGTCCCACCCTTTCTAGCAATCGAGAAATGGATCCTGAGACAAACCAGTTTGTGAAGACAAAAGGAACCCCCTGCATGTGCTGCTTTAGAGACACTGGAATAAATGATGGGAGGGGTCATACTGGAATCCCGAGAAGGCCGAATTGTGTACATGTGTCTGTCTATAGACAGACTGAAGGCAAGGAAGAAAAGAAGTTGTTCCACTCCCAGTTTAAAACCATCCCCCTTTCTTCCCCTCCCGTCCTCTATCTCTCGCTCGTTCAAAACTCAGCTCTAGCAGGTTGCTTAATGGTTTCCAGATTTCTTCGTGCTGGTTTCCTCCTGGAAGCCTGGACTCCTGTCATGAGATTCAGCAGTGGAGGCCGCGGTTCTGGCAGCTCACGATGATGATAATGATTTAAATATTCACAAACAGCGACCTCTTCTGGTTTATACAGTGGGACAGCAGCGAAATAAGACTTTTCAAGCAAGAACTGCACAAGGGGCTAATTCATTGTCGGTGAATGTTTATATAAATGCAGACTTAATTAGGTGATCAGGAACCATGAGGATCTTTCTTCTGGGTGTCTTTTCAGAGTCAGTAGAAAGGTCCTTTAATTGTCTTACATATCTTGTAATCTGTTTCCTAAGGACTCTTCCACAGGAGCATGTGCAAGAATTGTTTATGGCTCATGTGGCAAGTAGGAAAAACATTGCTAATTGATGAAAAACACTTTCTAATAAAGATCTGTAAAGCTTAAAATTATATTTAAATAATATAGTATCCTAAACAAAAATAAATTAATTAATAATAAAGAATAAATATTTATATATTATTGAAATTGTCCAATATGTAAGCAAGTTAAATCATGAATGAATAAATGAACCCCAAAATTTCAAACAAATGCGAGCTAAATTAAATGGTGGTATAATGGCTTGAAATTAAATGGTTTAAAAATCGCTTCAGAAAACTCAATCATTTTTGAAAATGCATTTGAAAATACCCCCCATATTCAATGTTCAAAAGCCACA